>NC_092339.1:207494545-207797575 GCF_046630445.1 Rutidosis leptorrhynchoides
AATGGTATGCATGCCTGTCAATTTTCGATGTAAAGAAATATTGTCTTTTAAAAACGAATGCAATGTTTGTAAAATGTATCATATATAGGTCAAATACCTCGCAATGTAATCAACTATTGTGAATCGTTTATAATGTATATGAACGGGTCCTTTCAAATACCTCGCAATGTAATCAACTATTGTGAATCGTTTATAATGTATATGAACGGGTCCTTTCAGTTGGTATCAGAGCAGTGGTCTTAGCGAACCAGGTCTGCATTAGTGTGTCTAACTGATAAGTCGATAGGATGCATTCGTGAGTCTGGACTTCGACCGTGTCTGCATGTCAAAAGTTTTGCTTATCATTTTGTGTCGAAAATTAACTACTTATCATCCTCAGGAAATTACATGCTTATCATTTTTAGTCTAAGACACGTCTTGCTGCATTGATTGCATGAATAGTGTATAGACAAAAATTCATATCTTAGCATATCTGCTAAATCATATCTTATCGTATCTGTTACTTTAAACTTTGCCTTACATATCCCGCAAAGTCCTCCGTAATCTACGAAATCTTTTGATCTATATATATATATATATATATATATATATATATATATATATATATATATATATATATATATATATATATATATATATCTCTATGTAATTAGAATACCATCCGTTAGCCAAAATCATTTCATATCGGAAAAAAAAAATCCTTTATCCAATCGTACGAAATGGAATTCGTCATCAGTTCAAGTCACTCAGATTCCGAAATGGAATTCCATTCAAGCTCCGAAAGCAGTGTGACCGGAATAGATCAACCAATCAGTCATCACCTATTCTGGATGAATTGGGGATGGATTCGTAGCCTCCTCAATCATTGGAAACAAGAAGAAGGTGATCCCTTCCATCCACCACATTGCCTCTTGACGAAGAACCTGAAGCACTTACCGGCGAACCTGTCTGAAACACCATTTTCTCGCTCATTTCCAGAGTATCTCGTTACGATTATATATTACATCAAATTTTAGATTTTATTTATCCGCTCGTCCGAACCGACAATCACCCCGGTGTAATAGAAGAAGTCAACGAGCTTCGCGCTCGGGTAGTGGCTTTGGAGAATATGGTGCAGAGATTACAAACACCAGCAGCAGCATCAGCAGCATAACCAGTACCACCATCATCAACGCCAACAGTACCATTACCACCTCCAACCACAACCGCGTCGTAAACCTCAACTTCACAATCTGTCCCACGAGCATCAATGTCATACGCACCATAGATACCAAGGAGTACCAACAACAATAACTGACGAAGTATTAATTCATAACTTCATTGGAGAAACATTCTGCGGCGATTATGTAATCTCTAAAGTCTTAGAGATTATCTAATCTAGCCCTAACCATAAATCAGTTAAGCGAACCAAAATGATAGAAGGAAGAGTAGAAACCCTGACAAAAATGGTGCGTGATTAACAAGCTAAACTTTCTTTACCAACAGCATCAACAGTACCGTCAGCGTTACCAGCATCGTCAGTACAGTCAACATCCGAATCAACAACACAGATAACATCACAAACTCCGTCAGTTCAAGAATCACTGTGGACATCATTACGAATCAATAACGTGTATATTGTATCAACGAGTTATGAAGAATTAACTCATTCCCTCTCAAGAAATTATATGTATATTATATATATATATATTTTGAAATAAATCTTTCCGTGCTAAACTATTGTGTGTGAATCTTAACTACTCGGTTAATTCATATTACAAATATGCAATAATGTACGTCCTTCGGCCGCAACTTAACCAGCGTTAACTACAATCTCTGTCACAATTCAACAAATTCCAATTCATAATAAATCAAGTATATATTTGATTTTACACTTTCATCATCGATGTACCCGAAACTTTTCCGATAACATCATTCGTACTTTGCGAAATTCACAAGAATTCCACGAACCGAACATCATACATCAACAAATAACGAAGTATTGATTCATAATTTCAATGTCATTAAATAAATACTGCGTAAAAGTTATGTACTTTTTAAAGACTTTAGGGATTATTAAATTCTAGTTTCAACCGTAAATCAAATGAGTTTAATTTAACATTAACTCATTAAATCTATGTTACATCTGAAGAAAATATACATATATATATTTTCATAAAGACTGTAATAAAATTCCTTTGTACAAAATATTAATTGTGAAATTTTTTTTAACGGGTAGGTAATACCAGAGAGATATATAAATTCACAATTAATATGTTACATTCTTCGAATCTGATTCAGCAAATTATCCATTATACTCCCAACTTTCACAACAATATACATTCTTTTATAGAAATCAAAACAACCATACTCATTCAAAATTTAATTACATATTCTGATTTTGAAATCTCAAAATTCAACTCGAGATATGACCAAAATCATCACTCTTAGATCCTTACATCTTTCACAAGCTATATTTTAACTTCAAAACTGTGTTAGAACATCAAATGTATGTTAACGATTACAATCTGTGTTCAAACCCTTCGAAAATTTCTGAAGACACTTCGAATGAGGAGCAATCGAGATGATGATCCAACCACATGTTACCCACAGTTATGTACCCGAAAAACTCTTGAAACCAAAATAAAAGTTTAAACAACGTATCCGCGTCAGATTCTTTGGCATTTATTAGCAAAAATAACTTGCGACTCCTATTCAAAGTAGCCAGTTTTGTCACAGCTCCAGCAAGTCAACTTCGACTTTTTAGTCAGACTAACCTTATTATAACCTTGAGATATACACCATCGTTACCAGGGAACCTTTTACATTCCACCACATTATTAGCAGATGTACCAACAACTTCATTACCCTTTGACTTTAGCCTCTCCAAAAAGTCATTATAATTATTTATTGAAACCCCATCATTTACTCATTCGCATCTTGTAATGAGAATTGCCATACGAATCATTGGGAATTAGCAATCAGTATTTTGAAATCTCGCAGCATGTCTACGCCAATAGTTATATGTGTATATATAACGTCTATCTTCTGGACTTAATTTGAATGTGAAGTTTCTGAAAAACACTCCGAACTAAGAATTGGTTCTCCGAAAATGGAAAAAATGCTGATGAAGCAGCAAAAACTAAAAACGACTTTAAACGGTAAAAGCTGAATGATAATGATGAAGTGTGCTGGCAAAGCGCAGAAAAAGAGAAGTTTTGGAACTGAAAAACGGATTGAACAAAGTAGGAAGGAGGCTTTGGACAAATTACAAAGACTGAACCTGACTTCAAAGGATCCAAATGATTCAGTACCTGCTGAAGTCATTAACGAATACCTTGCTCCTGACTCTAAACCCCTGCGGACAATATTCTTCATCATCCTCTGATATTATAAATTCTAAAATATCATCATATCTTTCATTATAAATATCCTCCATATTTCTGAAGATATTTTCTTAATTTTTCTTATTTGAAATCATTTATCTCTTTGCGCTATCTGTATTACATCATAAAAGAAACTATTTTAGTTTCTAAAATCTGAAACATTCAAGTTTAAAATAGGAATATTTTGAAGTAGTGTTGGGAACTGAAGCATGAATTAGTATAATATAATGACACTTGATCAACGTGATTATATTACAGTAAGTCATGCTGAGTTTCTAAATAGAACGTGATGATTCACAGATTATAATATCATCATGTGCCATGTTATACGACTTTTGTATTCTATTTAACCTCTAAAATATCAAGAAAATATTTTCTGATGATTCAGCCTTTTCCAAGGTATTCTAGTAATTTGACAAGTCAAGATCGTGCCATCACAATTTCCTTCCTAGAACATTAACAATGTTCATTCTGAAATTCATATCTGTGAATTCTGGACCATTACAAGCGGTGCTTAATCGCAAGAAGAAGAAACAAAAGGACAAAACTCCGAAATAAAAATTGGGGTATAAATTGCAGCAAATAAAAGAGAGCATTAACTGTTAATGATAATGATTATAGAAGACAGAAGCAGAGACTTTGAAATATAAGGGAACATATAAAGCCCAACGATAAACCAGAAATTATAAACCATATATATCGATGCATATAGCAATATAAAGACACGGGAGAACTAGAAACACTTTAAACCCAAGAGTATAGTAGAAGTAAATAGATTCTTCCGGCGGTAGATGAAAAAGAAGAATGACCGATATGAAAGTTAGAACTATATCGAGAATCAGAACTGGATGTAGCATATTTATGAATACTTTAAAATATGAGTTGAGGGGGAAAGAATAGAAGGTGATGAAACATGACTAGGAACTTAGAGATCAACAGATTTAACTCACACAATGGCGGAATAAGTGAATCAAACCCTCTAGTGAATAGGTTAATTTTTTTTTTATTAATTTAGTCAAACCACAACTAAATCAAGTGTGATTAGATCAACACCTAGAGCTATTATTCACCACCTGGGTGATTTGGACTGAGAGAAAATTGGAGGAGCTCACTAGATCTGAGTGTGTGTAACAAATGAGAGGCTTAACCTAAAATTGAAGAACATAAGACTTTATATACCCCTGTTGTTGACTCACCCATACGATTCATTCATCACACGTACGAGTTGGCTTCATCAGCCGTACGGGTGATCACTCACTCGTGTCTTCTCATTTAGGTTGTAATTGTGACTTAGCTCAGCATCAGCCGTACGTATGAGCCTGTCAGGTGTACTAGTGAGGCTTCACTCATACGTCTGACTAAGTCTAACATAGTCAAACATCTAAATCTCGTTCCTGCAGTTCCTTTAACCACATACAAACACGTATAGGATAATAACGAGCAATCATGGTGTCCTGTAAACTGTTGTACCTGCAATGGACTTGGGTAGATGTCTAGGGACTTGCATAAAATGCATCAACAGAAGGTGTGAGTTGTAAGGAAACGAAGGAGGTGAATTTATAAGAAAATCTCTGACAGAACAATTAAAATGGACGATCGCATTTAAAGCGGATCCTAATTCCCTTGATTACCGGAGAGTCAAATCTTATTAAGAAGATTTTCTTCAAATCCCTTGAAATCTGGAAATCAATCATATCTACGTCAAATGATAAGATGAATCTACACTTACTCATTTCACTCTTCTATGTTAGCTTCATTCGTACTCTTCATATAAATGGATTGTTTATCCAAATTATTCGCTGATGATAAAACTCTAATTTTCAGCCCGTATGCATCATAAAAACATACTTATTATCATTCACGACCTTTCCACTCAAATTTCGGGACGAAATTTCTTTAACGGGTAGGTACTGTGACAACCCGTAAATTTCCAACCAAATTTAAACTTTAATCTTTATATGTTTTCGACACGATAAGCAATATTTGTTAAGTTAAATTTCAAGAATTTTAAACTATGTTCATACATTCATTCACCCTCGACCAAGTTCCAACGATTCACGAACCATTAAACGAATATGATTATATATGTATATGTGTATATATATTATAACTTGAAACGTAAACAAAATATTAGATTAAATACTTTATATGATTGTATCTGTTTCAAAATGTTTATCAATGGAATTAGAAGATAAGATCAAATGATTGAATTATCAGATATATTGAATTATGATTACAAGTCTCTGTTGAAAGGCCCACGTTGATTTGAGAAATCTTTCCATTTTAACAATATTCGGAAAATGGTAAAGTGATTTATAAATATAAATAAGAACAAATTGTCAATCATTGAGAACTAGACAAAGGATATTGGAAGATTGAATCTCATAAAGACTCGATTGATCTATTTAGTTTTAAACGTACAAAAACGTTTTCAGTTTAAAAAGAACTTTATTATTAAAATGTATATAACTTTTATAAATATCTAGAATCACTTTTGACAACTCATTACTTAACTACTATAATAAAGATAACGATATTTATATTTTATTTTATATATATAACGATTTAAATTAATATTATATATATTTATACGCGTATTATACGTACATAGTTTTATACTTTTACTATACTTAAACTTTACCTTTACTTTATTTTTACTTTACTTTAACTTTAATAATTCACTTTAATAATTCATACTTTAATAATTCACTTTAATAATTCATACTTTAATAATTCACTTTAATAATTCATACTTTAATAATTCACTTTAATAATTCAAAAATCTATTATAAATAGAATTCAATAGGTTTCATTATTTCATAGAAACTTGAAAATATTTTTCTCTAAACTCTCTCAATCGATTTACATATATATATTTACTCCGTATTATTTCAAGATATTATTAGTATACATAAAATATTACGACGGAGTGCTGTCCGAGTGATTTCGAAATTGTTTTTCGAGTGGGATAGGATTAAGGAAATTATGGGTTATAGCTATGGAGGTGATTGAGTATGGTTCATGGGTATGCTCGTGAGGTCAATATAGTGTTTATCATTTCCGTTGCGTCTACGTACCTTTCCTGCAATATTGAATCTCAATATTGATACGTGAGTACTCATAATTTAACTTTTACATACTAATAGTGTATCCCTGACTAGTGCTCGATTATTTAGGATTATGCATGCTTGTACTTTTAATATTTCCCTTAGATAGGTTAGGTTGAATGTTGAATTAGTTACACTCGCGGTTGAGATAAGGTATAAGATATGCATGTCCTTGGAAAGCTAGTGAAAAATTAAGAACTTTTCCTTTAGATATCGAATGGTTTCGATGAACGGATTAGAAGTTAGAATCAATTGAATTTTCGATATTTTTATTAAAAATGATTATTATTATCGTCGTTTTTATCGTTGTTCTAGTTTTATCTTATTATTATGATTATTATTATCTTTATCAATAAAAGAGATTTATCATTAAAAATTGTTATTTTTTTTATTATTACTATCGTTATTATCGTTAAAGTTATAATTAGTATTATTATTATTATCCAATTATTATTATTATTATTATTAGTATTAGTATTATTATTATTATTATTATTATCGTTATTAATATATATATCATTATTTAAAAATGATTATTGTTATTGTTATTATTATTATTACTATATTATCATTAAGATAATTATTAGTATTATCGTTAATAATGTTATAGTAACTATCATTATTAATATTCGTGTATTTAAAACAAATATTTGTAACACCTAATTATTTTGATTACTATTATTATCATTATTATGAACACGATATAAAAGACGATTAAAAGCTATTAAACGAAACGATTAGGAAATAATGAGTAAGAGTATCATGATGAAATTAAAATATTATAAGATATTGATTTAGATAAAATTATCGTTCTTATTATTTTTATCATTACTATTATTATTAAAAGTATCGTTAGTATTAAAACTATCATTTTAACAAAAATTATCATTTTAATAGAAATGTCATTGTTACTATAAAATATCATTATTATTATTATTATTATTTTAAATAGAATTATTATTTTAAAGATAATATTAAAAATTATCGTAAATATTAAAGTTATCATAATTAGAATTATCGTTTTATCATAATGTAATCTTAGTAATTATAAATATTGATATTTTTATAATAATAATTATTATTACAAAATAATACAACTTTTACTTACTATCATTATAGATATTATTTTATCAAATAAATATGTGATACAAACATATTTTACTACGTGTAATAACTTACTTTAATAATACCTATCATATTATCTTTATGATATTAAATGAACCCTATAAATTTTATTACTTAATATATATAAAAGTATATTTTATTATATAAATTTAATATAAAATTTTATTTATTAATAAATAAATTATATTATTTACTCTAATAAATATTTTAAAAATATTTAAAAATATAAAACGACGATATTTAAACTATATATTAATCATGTATAGATTTTTGGAAATTATTTTGAGTCAAATTTACTTTTATTGACTTTTGCATATTAGTCTCGAGCATTAGGATTGTGGTACACTATGACTTAACCTGATTTGTTAGACAAATATTGACCAACACATAAATATATATAATTAATTTAGGTTCGTGAATCCGAGGCCAACCTTGCACTTGTTCAATGACGTTATATGTATTTTTACTACGAAATACAGTATGGTGAGTTTCATTTGCCTTTTTACCCTTTATATTTTTGGGACTGAGAATACATGCGCTTTTATAAATGTTTGACGAAATAGACACAAGTAATTGAAACTACATTCTATGGTTGAATTATCGACATCTAATATGCCCCTTTTTATTAAAGTCTGGTAATCTAAGAATTAGGGAACAGACACCCTAATTGACGCGAATCCTAAAGATAGATCTATTGGGCCTAACAAACCCCATCCAAAGTACCGGATGCTTTAGTACTTCGAAATTTATATCATGTCCGAAGGAGGATCCCGGAATGATAGGGGATATTCTTATATGTATCTAGTTAATGTCGGTTACCAGGTGTTCACCATATGAATGATTATTTTTGTCTCTATGCATGGGACGTATATTTATGAGAACTGGAAATGAAATTCTTGTGGTCTATTAAAATGATGGAAATAAATGATTATGATAAACTAATGAACTCACCAACCTTTTGGTTGACACTTTAAAGCATGTTTATTCTCAGGTGTTAAAGAAATCTTCCGCTGTGCATTTGCTCATTTTAAAGATATTACTTGGAGTCTTTCATAGCATATTTCGAAGAACGTTGCATTCGAGTCATTGAGTTCATCAAAGATTATTATTAAATCAATTTATAGTTGGATAGTGGATATTATGAAATGGTATGCATGCCTGTCAATTTTCGATGTAAAGAAAGATTGTCTTTTAAAAACGAATGCAATGTTTGTAAAATGTATCATATAGAGGTCAAATACTGTGACAACCCGGAAATTTCCAACTAAATTTAAACTTTAATCTTTATATGATTCCGACACGATAAGCAATATTTGTTAAGTTAAATTTCAAGAATTTTAAACTATGTTCATACATTCATTCAACCTCGACCAAGTTTCAACGATTCACGAACCATTAAACGAATATGATTATATATGTATATGTGTATATATATTATAACTTGAAACGTAAACAAAATATTAGATTAAATACTTTATATGATTGTATCTGTTTCAAAATGTTTATCAATGGAATTAGAAGATAAGATCAAATGATTGAATTATCAGCTATATTAAATTATGATTACAAGTCTCTGTTGAAAGGCCCACGTTGATTTGAGAAATCTTTTCATTTTAACAATATTCGGAAAATGGTAAAGTGATTTATAAATATGAACAATTTATAGTTGGATAGTGGATATTATGAAATGGTATGCATGCCTGTCAATTTTCGATGTAAAGAAAGATTGTCTTTTAAAAACGAATGCAATGTTTGTAAAATGTATCATATAGAGGTCAAATACCTCGCAATGTAATCAACTATTGTGAATCGTTTATAATGTATATGAACGGGTCCTTTCACTACATACCAACAATAACCTTGGATCTGGTAGTACAGGAAATCGTGTAGGATGCACCTACAAAGAATTCACTGCCTGCAAACCTTTGGAATTTGATGGAACCGAAGGACCGATCGGATTGAAACGGTGGACCGAGAAGGTCGAATCGATGTTTGCCATAAGTAAGTGTACTGAAGAGGACAAAGTGAAGTACGCTACGCATACCTTCACTGGTTCTGCGTTAGCATGGTGGAATACCTATCTAGAGCAAGTGGGACAAGATGATGCTTACGCACTACCGTGGTCAGCATTCAAGCACTTGATGAACGAGAAGTACCATCCCAGAACCGAGGTCAATAAGCTCAAGACAGAACTTAGAGGGTTACGAACCCAAGGATTTGATATTACCACATACGAAAGACGATTCACAGAATTGTGCCTATTGTGTCCGGGAGCATTCGAAGATGAGGAAGAGAAGATCGACGCGTTTGTGAAAGGATTACCGGAAAGAATCCAAGAAGATATAAGTTCACACGAGCCCGCCTCCATACAACAGGCATGTAGAATGGCTCACAAACTAGTGAACCAGATTGAAGAAAGAATTAAAGAACAGACTGCGGAAGAGGCCAATGTGAAGCAAGTCAAAAGAAAGTGGGAGGAAAATGGTGATAAGAATCACCAATACAACAACAACAGCAATTACAACAATAATCGCAACAATTATCCTAACAATCGCAACATCAATCGCAACTACAACAAACGGCCCAACAACAACAACAACAACAACAACAACAACAACAGCAACTACAACAATCATCCCAACAACAATAATAACCGCAACAACAATGACAATCAGAAGCAGCTATGCCAAAGGTGTGAAAAGTATCACTCGGGGTTCTGCACCAAATTTTGCAACAAGTGTAAAAGAAATGGTCATAGCGCGGCGAAGTGTGAGGTCTACGGACCAGGGGTTAATAGAACGAAAGGAACAAATTGTAGTGACCCGAACTTTTCCATGTTTATATATATTAATTGAGATTGATGTTTACATGATTAAATGTTTCCAACATGTTAAGCAATCAAACTTGTTAAGACTTGATTAATTGAAATAGGTTTCATATAGACAATTGACCACCCAAGTTGACCGGTGATTCACGAACGTTAAAACTTGTAAAAAAACTATATGATGACATATATATGGTTATATATATAGTTAACATGATATTATGATAAGTAAACATATCATTAATTATATTAACAATGAACTACATATGTAAAAACAAGACTACTAACTTAATGATTTTGAAACGAGACATATATGTAACGTTTATCGTTGTAACGACATTTAATGTATATATATCATATTAAGAGATATTCGTACATCATAATATCATGATAATATAAAAATTTAAAATCTCTTTTGTTATTATAAACATTGGGTTAACAACATTTAACAAGATCGTTAACCTAAAGGTTTCAAAACAACACTTACATGTAACGACTAACGATGACTTAACGACTCAGTTAAAATGTATATACATGTAGTGTTTTAATATGTATTTATACACTTTTGAAAGAATTCAATACACTTATCAAAATACTTCTACTTAACAAAAATGCTTACAATTACATTCTCGTTCAGTTTCATCAACAATTCTACTCGTATGCACCCGTATTCGTACTCGTACAATACACAGCTTTTAGATGTATGTACTATTGGTATATACACTCCAATGATCAGCTCTTAGCAGCCCATGTGAGTCACCTAACACATGTGGGAACCATCATTTGGCAACTAGCATGAAATATCTCATAAGATTACAAAAATATGAGTAATCATTCATGACTTATTTACATGAAAACAAAATTACATATCCTTTATATCTAATCCATACACCAACGACCAAAAACACCTACAAACACTTTCATTCTTCAATTTTCTTCATCTAATTGAACTCTCTCAAGTTCTATCTTCAAGTTCTAAGTGTTCTTCATAAATTCCAAAAGTTCTAGTTTCATAAAATCAAGAATACTTTCAAGTTTGCTAGCTCACTTCCAATCTTGTAAGGTGATCATCCAACCTCAAGAAATCTTTGTTTCTTACAGTAGGTTATCATTCTAATACAAGGTAATAATCATATTCAAACTTTGGTTCAATTTCTATAACTATAACAATCTTATTTCAAGTGATGATCTTACTTGAACTTGTTTTCGTGACATGATTTTGCTTCAAGAACTTTGAGCCATCCAAGGATCCATTGAAGCTAGATCCATTTCTCTCTTTTCCAGTAGGTTCATCCAAGGAACTTAAGGTAGTAATGATGTTCATAACATCATTCGATTCATACATATAAAGCTATCTTATTCGAAGGTTTAAACTTGTAATCACTAGAACATAGTTTAGTTAATTCTAAACTTGTTCGCAAACAAAAGTTAATCCTTCTAACTTGACTTTTAAAATCAACTAAACACATGTTCTATATCTATATGATATGCTAACTTAATGATTTAAAACCTGGAAACACGAAAAACACCGTAAAACCGGATTTACGCCGTCGTAGTAACACCGCGGGCTGTTTTGGGTTAGTTAATTAAAAACTATGATAAACTTTGATTTAAAAGTTTTTATTCTGAGAAAATGATTTTTATTATGAACATGAAACTATATCCAAAAATTATGGTTAAACTCAAAGTGGAAGTATGTTTTCTAAAATGGTCATCTAGACGTCGTTCTTTCGACTGAAATGACTACCTTTACAAAAACGACTTGTAACTTATTTTTCCGACTAGAAACCTATACTTTTTTTGTTTAGATTCATAAAATAGAGTTCAATATGAAACCATAGCAATTTGATTCACTCAAAACGGATTTAAAATGAAGAAGTTATGGGTAAAACAAGATTGGATAATTTTTCTCATTTTAGCTACGTGAAAATTGGTAACAAATCTATTCCAACCATAACTTAATCAACTTGTATTATATATTATGTAATCTTGAGATACCATAGACACGTATACAATGTTTCGACCTATCATGTCGACACATCTATATATATTTCGGAACAACCATAGACACTCTATATGTGAATGTTGGAGTTAGCTATACAGGGTTGAGGTTGATTCCAAAATATATATAGTTTGAGTTGTGATCAATACTGAGATACGTATACACTGGGTCGTGGATTGATTCAAGATAATATTTATCGATTTATTTCTGTACATCTAACTGTGGACAACAAGTTGTAGGTTACTAACGAGGACAGCTGACTTAATAAACTTAAAACATCAAAATATATTAAAAGTGTTGTAAATATATTTTGAACATACTTTGATATATATGTATATATTGTTATAGGTTCGTGAATCAACCAGTGGTCAAGTCTTACTTCCCGACGAAGTAAAAATCTGTGAAAGTGAGTTATAGTCCCACTTTTAAAATCTAATATTTTTGGGATGAGAATACATGCAGGTTTTATAAATGATTTACAAAATAGACACAAGTACGTGAAACTACATTCTATGGTTGAATTATCGAAATCGAATATGCCCCTTTTTATTAAGTCTGGTAATCTAAGAATTAGGGAACAGACACCCTAATTGACGCGAATCCTAAAGATAGATCTATTGGGCCTAACAAACCCCATCCAAAGTACCGGATGCTTTAGTACTTCGAAATTTATATCATATCCGAAGGGTGTCCCGGAATGATGGGGATATTCTTATATATGCATCTTGTTATTGTCGGTTACCAGGTGTTCACCATATGAATGATTTTTATCTCTATGTATGGGATGTGTATTGAAATATGAAATCTTGTGGTCTATTGTTACGATTTGATATATATAGGTTAAACCTATAACTCACCAACATTTTTGTTGACGTTTTAAGCATGTTTATTCTCAGGTGATTATTAAGAGCTTCCGCTGTCGCATACTTAAATAAGGACAAGATTTGGAGTCCATGCTTGTATGATATTGTGTAAAAACTGCATTCAAGAAACTTATTTTGTTGTAACATATTTGTATTGTAAACCATTATGTAATGGTCGTGTGTAAACAGGATATTTTAGATTATCATTATTTGATGATCTACGTAAAGCTTTTTAAACCTTTATTGATGAAATAAAGGTTATGGTTTGTTTAAAAATGAATGCAGTCTTTGAAAAACGTCTCATATAGAGGTCAAAACCTCGCAACGAAATCAATTAATATGGAATGTTTTTAATCAATAAGAACGGGACATTTCAGTTGGTATCCGAGCGTTGGTCTTAGAGAACCAGAAAATTTGCATTAGTGTGTCTTATCGAGTTTGTTAGGATGCATTAGTGAGTCTGGACTTCGACCGTGTTTTCTTTAAAAATGATTGCTTAACATTTTTGTTGGAAACTATATATTTTTAACATATGAATATTATGTGATATATTAATCTCTTAACGTGTTTGATATTATGTGATAGATGTCTACCTCTAGAACAAGTCCCATTGACTCACCTAATAATAATGAAGAGTCAAATGTAAATTGGAATGATTTGTGGACTGATTCACAAGTTCCCGAAGAGGAACCGGAAGAAGAGTCGGAACCGGAAGAAGAATCGGAACCGGAAGAAGAATCGGAACCGGATGAAGAAATAGAACCGGTGGGGGAAATAATAAAACGGTTAAGTAAAAGAAAATCCTCAACCAACCGACCAAAGTTAATTATGGTCAATGGTGTTTCCTCCAAGGAAGCAAAATATTGGGAGGATTACCAATTCTCCGATGAATCGGATTCCGACGAGAATTCCGATGATGTTATAGAAATTACCCCAACTGAATTTAAAAAGGCAAAAGAAAATAATAAGGGAAAGGGCATAAAAATAGAGAAATCTAATTCCAACCCCGATGAACTTTATATGTATCGTCAACCCCCGAAGTCCTTAAGTTGTAACAATGACCCGGGAACCTCTAAACCACCAGGTTTTTCTAAACCAATGTGGACAACGACGGCTCGTATTAGGGGAACATCATATATCCCTAGAAACTTGGCAAAACGAACCAAAACCGAAGAAGAAGAAACGAGTGAGTCGGAATAAGATAGTTGTATTCGTGTGGTGTAATATATGGAATATAGTGTTCTTATGCTTTATGATATATGTAAAAATTGCTTGTATTAATAAGTATTTTTTTTATGAATCTAACTCTTGTCTATTTTACAGTTTAAAAACACAAAATGGATAGACAACCCAATATTTTAAGAGACCTACCCGGAGACATGATTGATGAAATCTTGTCTAGAGTCGGCCAGAATTCTTCGGCACAACTATTTAAGGCGAGATCAGTTTGTAAGACATTCGAAGAACGTTCCAAGAATGTCTTGGTTTATAAGAGACTTTCGTTTGAAAGATGGGGGATATCACATTGGGAAACCCATAAGTTACGATGTGTTTACTTTGACGCATATATTGCGGGGAACCCAAATGCTATTTTACGCAACGGGTTAAGAAATTATTTTGACTCAATATATCCGAATATTGGACTTCGTGATTTAGAAAAAGCGGCTAACATGCAACATAAAGAAGCATGTTATGCTTACGGATTAGTAATGTTCGCTTCTCACCAAAGTGAGAACAAGAACATCGGGCTACAACTATTAAACAAAACGTTTCCACAAGTGACGGAGTCGGTAATTGGGGTAAGAAATGAGGTTTTTAGATTATTACGGGACTGTTGGACATTACGTAACCCTCATCCCTTTGATGACGTTACAACACGCTGTCTTATCAACGACCATAACGGTTATGTTGCACAAGACCAAGGATGGGAAGTAGTCCTAGTAAAACCAGAATGCATGACTTGTTTCTGGACGTATGAATTACGTGTCTTTATTGCCTTTGCTGAACGACTTGTGTACTAGCTAGAATTGTCTTCACAACTATCTTGTATCAAAGTTATTGTGTGCTATATTTCATGCTTTATGTAAAATAAGCGGTATTGTAAGTTTGTAAAATATTGTATAAAAGTTTGAACGCGAAATATTATTATAATCAGTTTTTCATATAGAATTGTAGTAGTTGAATTGTATATTAGCTACTAAGTATGAACTTAACGGGTAGGTACTACCTGAATTTAAACTTATAAAACGCTAATATGAAGAAAAAGCTTTTATAAATGAGTTCATATTATGCTACGAAATACTATTAACTACTCTTAATATTCTGTATGATTAACTTGTTCCATTTAACTATTTTGAAGGAAATGGCACCGACTACTCGACACACCGTGAATATGAATGAAGAGGAATTCCGTACTTTTCTAGCTTCAAACATAGCCGCAGTACAGGCTGCGCTACATACCAACAATAACCTTGGATCTAGCAGTACAGGAAATCGTGTAGGATGCACCTACAAAGAATTCACTGCCTGCAAACCTTTGGAATTTGATGGAACCGAAGGACCGATCGGATTGAAACGGTGGACCGAGAAGGTTGAATCGGTGTTTGCCATAAGTAAGTGTACTGAAGAGGACAAAGTGAAGTACGCTACGCATACCTTCACAGGTTCTGCGTTAACATGGTGGAATACCTATCTAGAGCAAGTGGGACAAGATGATGCGTACGCACTACCGTGGTCAGCATTCAAGCACTTGATGAACGAGAAGTACCGTCCCAGAACCGAGGTCAATAAGCTCAAGACAGAACTTAGAGGGTTACGAACCCAAGGATTTGATATTACCACGTACGAAAGACGATTCACAGAATTGTGCCTACTGTGTCCGGGAGCATTCGAAGATGAGGAAGAGAAGATCGACGCGTTTGTGAAAGGATTACCGGAAAGAATCCAAGAAGATATAAGTTCACACGAGCCCGCCTCCATACAACAGGCATGTAGAATGGCTCACAAACTAGTGAACCAGATTGAAGAAAGAATTAAAGAACAGACTGCTGAAGAGGCCAATGTGAAGCAAGTCAAAAGAAAGTGGGAGGAAAACGGTGATAAGAATCACCAATACAACAACAACAGCAATTACAACAATAATCGCAACAATTATCCCAACAATCGCAACATCAATCGCAACTACAACAAACGGCCCAACAACAACAACAACAACAACAACAACAGCAACTACAACAATCATCCCAACAACAATAATAACCGCAACAACAACAACAACAATCAGAAGCAACTATGCCAAAGGTGTGAAAAGAATCACTCGGGGTTCTGCACCAAATTTTGCAACAAGTGTAAAAGAAATGGTCATAGCGCGGCGAAGTGTGAGGTCTACGGACCAGGGGTTAATAGAACGAAAGGAACAAATGGTGTCGGAACGAGTAATGGCGGAGCAAGTAGTGTCGGAGCAAGTTATGCCAATGTAGTTTGTTATAAATGTGGAAAACCAGGCCACATTATTAGAAATTGCCCGAACCAGGAGAACACGAATGGACAAGGCCGTGGAAGAGTTTTCAATATTAATGCGGTAGAGGCACAGGAAGACCCGGAGCTTGTTACGGGTACGTTTCTTATTGACAATAAATCTGCTTACATTTTATTTGATTCGGGTGCGGATAGAAGCTATATGAGTAGAGATTTTTGTGCTAAATTAAGTTGTCCATTGACGCCTTTGGATAGTAAATTTTTACTCGAATTAGCAAATGGTAAATTAATTTCAGCAGATAATATATGTCGGAATCGAGAAATTAAACTGGTTAGCGAAACATTTAAGATTGATTTGATACCAGTAGAGTTAGGGAGTTTTGATGTGATAATCGGTATGGACTGGTTGAAAGAAGTGAAAGCGGAGATCGTTTGTTACAAAAATGCAATTCGCATTATACGAGAAAAAGGAAAACCCTTAATGGTGTACGGAGAAAAGGGCAACACGAAGCTACATCTTATTAGTAATTTGAAGGCACAAAAACTAATAAGAAAAGGTTGCTATGCTGTTCTAGCACACGTCGAGAAAGTACAAACTGAAGAAAAGAGCATCAATGATGTTCCCATTGCAAAAGAATTTCCCGATGTATTTCCGAAAGAATTACCGGGATTACCCCCACATCGATCCGTTGAATTTCAAATAGATCTTGTACCAGGAGCTGCACCAATAGCTCGTGCTCCTTACAGACTCGCACCCAGCGAGATGAAAGAACTGCAAAGCCAATTACAAGAACTTTTAGAGCGTGGTTTCATTCGACCAAGCACATCACCGTGGGGAGCTCCTGTTTTGTTTGTCAAGAAGAAAGATGGTACATTCAGGTTATGTATCGACTACCGAGAGTTGAACAAACTTACCATCAAGAACCGCTACCCACTACCGAGAATCGACGACTTATTTGATCAACTACAAGGCTCGTCTGTTTATTCAAAGATTGACTTACGTTCCGGGTATCATCAAATGCGGGTGAAAGAAGATGATATTCCAAAGACTGCTTTCAGAACACGTTACGGTCATTACGAGTTTATGGTCATGCCGTTTGGTTTAACTAATGCACCAGCTGTGTTCATGGACCTTATGAACCGAGTGTGTGGACCATACCTTGACAAGTTTGTCATTGTTTTCATTGATGACATACTTATTTACTCAAAGAATGACCAAGAACACGGTGAACATTTGAGAAAGGTGTTAGAAGTATTGAGGAAGGAAGAATTGTACGCTAAGTTTTCAAAGTGTGCATTTTGGTTGGAAGAAGTTCAATTCCTCGGTCACATAGTGAACAAAGAAGGTATTAAGGTGGATCCGGCAAAGATAGAAACTGTTGAAAAGTGGGAAACCCCGAAAACTCCGAAACACATACGCCAGTTTTTAGGACTAGCTGGTTACTACAGAAGGTTCATCCAAGACTTTTCCAGAATAGCAAAACCCTTGACTGCATTAACGCATAAAGGGAAGAAATTTGAATGGAATGATGAACAAGAGAAAGCGTTTCAGTTATTGAAGAAAAAGCTAACTACGGCACCTATATTGTCATTGCCTGAAGGGAATGATGATTTTGTGATTTATTGTGACGCATCAAAGCAAGGTCTCGGTTGTGTATTAATGCAACGAACGAAGGTGATTGCTTATGCGTCTAGACAATTGAAGATTCACGAACAAAATTATACGACGCATGATTTGGAATTAGGCGCGGTTGTTTTTGCATTAAAGACTTGGAGGCACTACTTATATGGGGTCAAAAGTATTATATATACCGACCACAAAAGTCTTCAACACATATTTAATCAGAAACAACTGAATATGAGGCAGCGTAGGTGGATTGAATTATTGAATGATTACGATTTTGAGATTCGTTACCACCCGGGGAAGGCAAATGTGGTAGCCGATGCCTTGAGCAGGAAGGATAGAGAACCCATTCGAGTAAAATCTATGAATATAATGATTCATAATAACATTACTACTCAAATAAAGGAGGCGCAACAAGGAGTTTTAAAAGAGGGAAATTTAAAGGATGAAATACCCAAAGGATCGGAGAAGCATCTTAATATTCGGGAAGACGGAACCCGGTATAGGGCTGAAAGGATTTGGGTACCAAAATTTGGAGATATGAGAGAAATGGTACTTAGAGAAGCTCATAAAACCAGATACTCAATACATCCTGGAACGGGGAAGATGTACAAGGATCTCAAGAAACATTTTTGGTGGCCGGGTATGAAAGCCGATGTTGCTAAATACGTAGGAGAATGTTTGACGTGTTCTAAGGTCAAAGCTGAGCATCAGAAACCATCAGGTCTACTTCAACAACCCGAAATCCCGGAATGGAAATGGGAAAACATTACCATGGATTTCATCACTAAATTGCCAAGGACTGCAAGTGGTTTTGATACTATTTGGGTAATAGTTGATCGTCTCACCAAATCAGCACACTTCCTACCAATAAGAGAAGATGACAAGATGGAGAAGTTAGCACGACTGTATTTGAAGGAAGTCGTCTCCAGACATGGAATACCAATCTCTATTATCTCTGATAGGGATGGCAGATTTATTTCAAGATTCTGGCAGACATTACAGCAAGCATTAGGAACTCGTCTAGACATGAGTACTGCCTATCATCCACAAACTGATGGGCAGAGCGAAAGGACGATACAAACGCTTGAAGACATGCTACGAGCATGTGTTATTGATTTCGGAAACAGTTGGGATCGACATCTACCGTTAGCAGAATTTTCCTACAACAACAGCTACCATTCAAGCATTGAGATGGCGCCGTTTGAAGCACTTTATGGTAGAAAGTGCAGGTCTCCGATTTGTTGGAGTGAGGTAGGGGATAGACAGATTACGGGTCCGGAGATTATACAAGAAACTACCGAGAAGATCATCCAAATTCAACAACGGTTGAAAACCGCCCAAAGTCGACAAAAGAGCTACGCTGACATTAAAAGAAAAGATATAGAATTTGAAATTGGAGAGATGGTCATGCTTAAAGTTTCACCTTGGAAAGGCGTTGTTCGATTTGGTAAACGAGGGAAATTAAATCCAAGGTATATTGGACCATTCAAGATTATTGATCGTGTCGGACCAGTAGCTTACCGACTTGAGTTACCTCAACAACTCGCGGCTGTACATAACACTTTCCACGTCTCGAATTTGAAGAAATGTTTTGCTAAAGAAGATCTCACTATTCCGTTAGATGAAATCCAAATCAACGAAAAACTCCAATTCATCGAAGAACCCGTCGAAATAATGGATCGTGAGGTTAAAAGACTTAAGCAAAACAAGATACCAATTGTTAAGGTTCGATGGAATGCTCGTAGAGGACCCGAGTTCACCTGGGAGCGTGAAGATCAGATGAAGAAGAAATACCCGCATCTATTTCCAGAAGATTCGTCAACACCTTCAACAGCTTAAAATTTCGGGACGAAATTTATTTAACGGGTAGGTACTGTAGTGACCCGAACTTTTCCATGTTTATATATATTAATTGAGATTGATGTTTACATGATTAAATGTTTCCAACATGTTAAGCAATCAAACTTGTTAAGACTTGATTAATTGAAATAGGTTTCATATAGACAATTGACCACCCAAGTTGACCGGTGATTCACGAACGTTAAAACTTGTAAAAAAACTATATGATGACATATATATGGTTATATATATAGTTAACATGATATTATGATAAGTAAACATATCATTAATTATATTAACAATGAACTACATATGTAAAAACAAGACTACTAACTTAATGATTTTGAAACGAGACATATATGTAACGTTTATCGTTGTAACGACATTTAATGTATATATATCATATTAAGAGATATTCGTACATCATAATATCATGATAATATAAAAATTTAAAATCTCTTTTGTTATTATAAACATTGGGTTAACAACATTTAACAAGATCGTTAACCTAAAGGTTTCAAAACAACACTTACATGTAACGACTAACGATGACTTAACGACTCAGTTAAAATGTATATACATGTAGTGTTTTAATATGTATTTATACACTTTTGAAAGAATTCAATACACTTATCAAAATACTTCTACTTAACAAAAATGCTTACAATTACATTCTCGTTCAGTTTCATCAACAATTCTACTCGTATGCACCCGTATTCGTACTCGTACAATACACAGCTTTTAGATGTATGTACTATTGGTATATACACTCCAATGATCAGCTCTTAGCAGCCCATGTGAGTCACCTAACACATGTGGGAACCATCATTTGGCAAC
The DNA here is from genome assembly GCF_046630445.1 of Rutidosis leptorrhynchoides. NCBI lineage: Eukaryota > Viridiplantae > Streptophyta > Magnoliopsida > Asterales > Asteraceae > Rutidosis > Rutidosis leptorrhynchoides. The sequence continues at coordinate 207,515,612 of NC_092339.1, forward strand.
TAGCATGAAATATCTCATAAGATTACAAAAATATGAGTAATCATTCATGACTTATTTACATGAAAACAAAATTACATATCCTTTATATCTAATCCATACACCAACGACCAAAAACACCTACAAACACTTTCATTCTTCAATTTTCTTCATCTAATTGAACTCTCTCAAGTTCTATCTTCAAGTTCTAAGTGTTCTTCATAAATTCCAAAAGTTCTAGTTTCATAAAATCAAGAATACTTTCAAGTTTGCTAGCTCACTTCCAATCTTGTAAGGTGATCATCCAACCTCAAGAAATCTTTGTTTCTTACAGTAGGTTATCATTCTAATACAAGGTAATAATCATATTCAAACTTTGGTTCAATTTCTATAACTATAACAATCTTATTTCAAGTGATGATCTTACTTGAACTTGTTTTCGTGACATGATTTTGCTTCAAGAACTTTGAGCCATCCAAGGATCCATTGAAGCTAGATCCATTTCTCTCTTTTCCAGTAGGTTCATCCAAGGAACTTAAGGTAGTAATGATGTTCATAACATCATTCGATTCATACATATAAAGCTATCTTATTCGAAGGTTTAAACTTGTAATCACTAGAACATAGTTTAGTTAATTCTAAACTTGTTCGCAAACAAAAGTTAATCCTTCTAACTTGACTTTTAAAATCAACTAAACACATGTTCTATATCTATATGATATGCTAACTTAATGATTTAAAACCTGGAAACACGAAAAACACCGTAAAACCGGATTTACGCCGTCGTAGTAACACCGCGGGCTGTTTTGGGTTAGTTAATTAAAAACTATGATAAACTTTGATTTAAAAGTTTTTATTCTGAGAAAATGATTTTTATTATGAACATGAAACTATATCCAAAAATTATGGTTAAACTCAAAGTGGAAGTATGTTTTCTAAAATGGTCATCTAGACGTCGTTCTTTCGACTGAAATGACTACCTTTACAAAAACGACTTGTAACTTATTTTTCCGACTAGAAACCTATACTTTTTTTGTTTAGATTCATAAAATAGAGTTCAATATGAAACCATAGCAATTTGATTCACTCAAAACGGATTTAAAATGAAGAAGTTATGGGTAAAACAAGATTGGATAATTTTTCTCATTTTAGCTACGTGAAAATTGGTAACAAATCTATTCCAACCATAACTTAATCAACTTGTATTATATATTATGTAATCTTGAGATACCATAGACACGTATACAATGTTTCGACCTATCATGTCGACACATCTATATATATTTCGGAACAACCATAGACACTCTATATGTGAATGTTGGAGTTAGCTATACAGGGTTGAGGTTGATTCCAAAATATATATAGTTTGAGTTGTGATCAATACTGAGATACGTATACACTGGGTCGTGGATTGATTCAAGATAATATTTATCGATTTATTTCTGTACATCTAACTGTGGACAACAAGTTGTAGGTTACTAACGAGGACAGCTGACTTAATAAACTTAAAACATCAAAATATATTAAAAGTGTTGTAAATATATTTTGAACATACTTTGATATATATGTATATATTGTTATAGGTTCGTGAATCAACCAGTGGTCAAGTCTTACTTCCCGACGAAGTAAAAATCTGTGAAAGTGAGTTATAGTCCCACTTTTAAAATCTAATATTTTTGGGATGAGAATACATGCAGGTTTTATAAATGATTTACAAAATAGACACAAGTACGTGAAACTACATTCTATGGTTGAATTATCGAAATCGAATATGCCCCTTTTTATTAAGTCTGGTAATCTAAGAATTAGGGAACAGACACCCTAATTGACGCGAATCCTAAAGATAGATCTATTGGGCCTAACAAACCCCATCCAAAGTACCGGATGCTTTAGTACTTCGAAATTTATATCATATCCGAAGGGTGTCCCGGAATGATGGGGATATTCTTATATATGCATCTTGTTATTGTCGGTTACCAGGTGTTCACCATATGAATGATTTTTATCTCTATGTATGGGATGTGTATTGAAATATGAAATCTTGTGGTCTATTGTTACGATTTGATATATATAGGTTAAACCTATAACTCACCAACATTTTTGTTGACGTTTTAAGCATGTTTATTCTCAGGTGATTATTAAGAGCTTCCGCTGTCGCATACTTAAATAAGGACAAGATTTGGAGTCCATGCTTGTATGATATTGTGTAAAAACTGCATTCAAGAAACTTATTTTGTTGTAACATATTTGTATTGTAAACCATTATGTAATGGTCGTGTGTAAACAGGATATTTTAGATTATCATTATTTGATGATCTACGTAAAGCTTTTTAAACCTTTATTGATGAAATAAAGGTTATGGTTTGTTTAAAAATGAATGCAGTCTTTGAAAAACGTCTCATATAGAGGTCAAAACCTCGCAACGAAATCAATTAATATGGAATGTTTTTAATCAATAAGAACGGGACATTTCACAAATGGTGTCGGAACGAGTAATGGCGGAGCAAGTAGTGTCGGAGCAAGTTATGCCAATGTAGTTTGTTATAAATGTGGAAAACCGGGCCACATTATTAGAAATTGCCCGAACCAGGAGAACACGAATGGACAAGGCCGCGGAAGAGTTTTCAATATTAATGCGGCAGAGGCACAGGAAGACCCGGAGCTTGTTACGGGTACGTTTCTTATTAACAATAAATCTGCTTACGTTTTATTTGATTCGGGTGCGAATAGAAGCTATATGAGTAGAGATTTTTGTGCTAAATTAAGTTGTCCATTGACGCCTTTGGATAGTAAATTTTTACTCGAATTAGCAAATGGTAAATTAATTTCAGCAGATAATATATGTCGGAATCGAGAAATTAAACTGGTTAGCGAAACATTTAAGATTGATTTGATACCAGTAGAGTTAGGGAGTTTTGATGTGATAATCGGTATGGACTGGTTGAAAGAAGTGAAAGCAGAGATCGTTTGTTACAAAAATGCAATTCGCATTATACGAGAAAAAGGAAAACCCTTAATGGTGTACGGAGAAAAGGGCAACACGAAGCTACATCTTATTAGTAATTTGAAGGCACAAAAACTAATAAGAAAAGGTTGCTATGCTGTTCTAGCACACGTCGAGAAAGTACAAACTGAAGAAAAGAGCATCAATGATGTTCCCGTCGCAAAAGAATTTCCCGATGTATTTCCGAAAGAATTACCGGGATTACCCCCACATCGATCCGTTGAATTTCAAATAGATATTGTACCAGGAGCTGCACCAATAGCTCGTGCTCCTTACAGACTCGCACCCAAGCACATCACCGTGGGGAGCTCCTGTTGTAGTGACCCGAACTTTTCCATGTTTATATATATTAATTGAGATTGATATTTACATGATTAAATGTTTCCAACATGTTAAGCAATCAAACTTGTTAAGACTTGATTAATTGAAATATGTTTCATATAGACAATTGACCACCCAAGTTGACCGGTGATTCACGAACGTTAAAACTTGTAAAAACTATATGATGACATATATATGGATATATATATAGTTAACATGATACTATGATAAGTAAACATATCATTAAGTATATTAACAATGAACTACATATGTAAAAACAAGACTACTAACTTAATGATTTTTAAACGAGACATATATGTAACGATTATCGTTGTAAAGACATTTAATGTATATATATCATATTAAGAGATATTCATACATGATAATATCATGATAATATAATAATTTAAAATCTCATTTGGTATTATAAACATTGGGTTAACAACATTTAACAAGATCGTTAACCTAAAGGTTTCAAAACAACACTTACATGTAACGACTAACGATGACTTAACGACTCAGTTAAAATGTATATACATGTAGTGTTTTAATATGTATTTATACACTTTTGAAAGACTTCAATACACTTATCAAAATACTTCTACTTAACAAAAATGCTTACAATTACATCCTCGTTCAGTTTCATCAACAATTCTACTCGTATGCACCCGTATTCGTACTCGTACAATACACAGCTTTTAGATGTATGTACTATTGGTATATACACTCCAATGATCAGCTCTTAGCAGCCCATGTGAGTCACCTAACACATGTGGGAACCATCATTTGGCAACTAGCATGAAATATCTCATAAAATTACAAAAATATGAGTAATCAATCATGACTTATTTACATGAAAACAAAATTACATATCCTTTATATCTAATCCATACACCAACGACCAAAAACACCTACAAACACTTTCATTCTTCAATTTTCTTCATCTAATTGATCTCTCTCAAGTTCTATCTTCAAGTTCTAAGTGTTCTTCATAAATTCCAAAAGTTCTAGTTTCATAAAATCAAGAATACTTTCAAGTTTGCTAGCTCACTTCCAATCTTGTAAGGTGATCATCCAACCTCAAGAAATCTTTGTTTCTTACAGTAGGTTATCATTCTAATACAAGGTAATAATCATATTCAAACTTTGGTTCAATTTCTATAACTATAACAATCTTATTTCAAGTGATGATCTTACTTGAACTTGTTTTCGTGTCATGATTCTGCTTCAAGAACTTCGAGCCATCCAAGGATCCATTGAAGCTTGATCCATTTTTCTCTTTTCCAGTAGGTTTATCCAAGGAACTTAAGGTAGTAATGATGTTCATAACATCATTCGATTCATACATATAAAGCTATCTTATTCGAAGGTTTAAACTTGTAATCACTAGAACATAGTTTAGTTAATTCTAAACTTGTTCGCAAACAAAAGTTAATCCTTCTAACTTGACTTTTAAAATCAACTAAACACATGTTCTATATCTATATGATATGCTAACTTAATGATTTAAAACCTGGAAACACGAAAAACACCGTAAAACCGGATTTACGCCATCGTAGTAACACCGCGGGCTGTTTTGGGTTAGTTAATTAAAAACTATGATAAACTTTGATTTTAAAGTTGTTATTCTGAGAAAATAATTTTTATTATGAACATGAAACTATATCCAAAAATTATGATTAAACTCAAAGTGGAAGTATGTTTTCTAAAATGGTCATCTAGACGTCGTTCTTTCGACTGAAATGACTACCTTTACAAAAATGACTTGTAACTTATTTTTCCGACTATAAACCTATACTTTTCTGTTTAGATTCATAAAATAGAGTTCAATATGAAACCATAGCAATTTGATTCACTCAAAACGGATTTAAAATGAAGAAGTTATGGGTAAAACAAGATTGGATAATTTTTCTCATTTTAGCTACGTGAAAATTGGTAACAAATCTATTCCAACCATAACTTAATCAACTTGTATTGTATATTATGTAATCTTGAGATACCATAGACACGTATACAATGTTTCGACCTATCATGTCGACACATCTATATATATTTCGGAACAACCATAGACACTCTATATGTGAATGTTGGAGTTAGCTATACAGGGTTGAGGTTGATTCCAAAATATATATAGTTTGAGTTGTGATCAATACTGAGATACGTATACACTGGGTCGTGGATTGATTCAAGATAATATTTATCGATTTATTTCTGTACATCTAACTGTGGACAACTAGTTGTAGGTTACTAACGAGGACAGCTGACTTAATAAACTTAAAACATCAAAATATATTAAAAGTGTTGTAAATATATTTTTGAACATACTTTGATATATATGTATATATTGTTATCGGTTCGTGAATCAACCAGTGGCCAAGTCTTACTTCCCGACGAAGTAAAAATCTGTGAAAGTGAGTTATAGTCCCACTTTTAAAATATAATATTTTTGGGATGAGAATACATGCAGGTTTTATAAATGATTTACAAAATAGACACAAGTACGTGAAACTACATTCTATGGTTGAATTATCGAAATCGAATATGCCCCTTTTTTATTAAGTCTGGTAATCTAAGAATTAGGGAACAGACACCCTAATTGACGCGAATCCTAAAGATAGATCTATTGGGCCTAACAAACCCCATCCAAAGTACCGGATGCTTTAGTACTTCGAAATTTATATCATATCCGAAGGGTGTCCCGGAATGATGGGGATATTCTTATATATGCATCTTGTTAATGTCGGTTACCAGGTGTTCACCATATGAATGATTTTTATCTCTATGTATGGGATGTGTATTGAAATATGAAATCTTGTGGTCTATTGTTACGATTTGATATATATAGGTTAAACCTATAACTCACCAACATTTTTGTTGACATTTAAAGCATGTTTATTCTCAGGTGAATACTAAGAGCTTCCGCTGTCGCATACTTAAATAAGGACGAGATTTGGAGTCCATACTTGTATGATATTGTGTAAAAACTGCATTCAAGAAACTTATTTTGTTGTAACATATTTGTATTGTAAACCATTATGTAATGGTCGTGTGTAAACAGGATATTTTAGATTATCATTATTTGATAATCTACGTAAAGCTTTTTAAAACCTTTATCTATGAAATAAAGGTTATGGTTTGTTTTAAAAATGAATGCAGTCTTTGAAAAACGTCTCATATAGAGGTCAAAACCTCGCAACGAAATCAATTAATATGGAATGTTTTTAATCAATAAGAACGGGACATTTCAGTTGGTATCCGAGCGTTGGTCTTAGAGAACCAGAAAATTTGCATTAGTGTGTCTTATCGAGTTTGTTAGGATGCATTAGTGAGTCTGGACTTCGACCGTGTTTTCTTTAAAAATGATTGCTTAACATTTTTGTTGGAAACTATATATTTTTAACATATGAATATTATGTGATATATTAATCTCTTAACGTGTTTGATATTATGTGATAGATGTCTACCTCTAGAACAAGTCCCATTGACTCACCTAATAATAATGAAGAGTCAAATGTAAATTGGAATGATTTGTGGACTGATTCACAAATTCCCGAAGAGGAACCGGAAGAAGAGTCGGAACCGGAAGAAGAATCGGAACCGGAAGAAGAATCGGAACCGGATGAAGAAATAGAACCGGTGGGGGAAATAATAAAACGGTTAAGTAAAAGAAAATCCTCAACCAACCGACCAAAGTTAATTATGGTCAATGGTGTTTCCGCCAAGGAAGCAAAATATTGGGAGGATTACCAATTCTCCGATGAATCGGATTCCGACGAGAATTCCGATGATGTTATAGAAATTACCCCAACTGAATTTAAAAAGGCAAAAGAAAATAATAAGGGAAAGGGCATAAAAATAGAGAAATCTAATTCCAACCCCGATGAACTTTATATGTATCGTCAACCCCCGAAGTCCTTAAGTTGTAACAATGACCCGGGAACCTCTAAACCACCAGGTTTTTCTAAACCAATGTGGACAACGACGGCTCGTATTAGGGGAACATCATATATCCCTAGAAACTTGGCAAAACGAACCAAAACCGAAGAAGAAGAAACGAGCGAGTCGGAATAAGATAGTTGTATTCGTGTGGTGTAATATATGTAATATAGTGTTCTTATGCTTTATGATATATGTAAAAATTGCTTGTATTAATAAGTATTTTTTTATGAAACTAACTCTTGTCTATTTTACAGTTTAAAAACACAAAATGGATAGACAACCCAATATTTTAAGAGACCTACCCGGAGACATGATTGATGAAATCTTGTCTAGAGTCGGCCAGAATTCTTCGGCACAACTATTTAAGGCGAGATCAGTTTGTAAGACATTCGAAGAACGTTCCAAGAATGTCTTGGTTTATAAGAGACTTTCGTTTGAAAGATGGGGGATATCACATTGGGAAACCCATAAGTTACGATGTGTTTACTTTGACGCATATATTGCGGGGAACCCAAATGCTATTTTACGCAACGGGTTAAGAAATTATTTTGACTCAATATATCCGAATATTGGACTTCGTGATTTAGAAAAAGCGGCTAACATGCAACATAAAGAAGCATGTTATGCTTACGGATTAGTAATGTTCGCTTCTCACCAAAGTGAGAACAAGAACATCGGGCTACAACTATTAAACAAAACGTTTCCACAAGTGACGGAGTCGGTAATTGGGGTAAGAAATGAGGTTTTTAGATTATTACGGGACTGTTGGACATTACGTAACCCTCGTCCCTTTGATGACGTTACAACACGCTGTCTTATCAACGGCCATAACGGTTATGTTGCACAAGACCAAGGATGGGAAGTAGTCCTAGTAAAACCAGAATGCATGACTTGTTTCTGGACGTATGAATTACGTGTCTTTATTTCCTTTGCCGAACGACTTGTGTACTAGCTAGAATTGTCTTCACAACTATCTTGTATCAAAGTTATTGTGTGCTATATTTCATGCTTTATGTAAAATAAGCGGTATTGTAAGTTTGTAAAATATTGTATAAAAGTTTGAACGCGAAATATTATTACAATCAGTTTTTCATATAGAATTGTAGTAGTTGAATTGTATATTAGCTACTAAGTATGAACTTAACGGGTAGGTACTACCCGAATTTAAACTTATAAAACGCTAATATGAAGAAAAAGCTTTTATAAATGAGTTCATATTATGCTACGAAATACTATTAACTACTCTTAATATTCTGTATGATTAACTTGTTCCATTTAACTATTTTGAAGGAAATGGCACCGACTACTCGACACACCGTGAATATGAATGAAGAGGAATTCCGTACTTTTCTAGCTTCAAACATAGCCGCAGTACAGGCTGCGCTACATACCAACAATAACCTTGGATCTAGCAGTACAGGAAATCGTGTAGGATGCACCTACAAAGAATTCACTGCCTGCAAACCTTTGGAATTTGATGGAACCGAAGGACCTATCGGATTGAAACGGTGGACCGAGAAGGTTGAATCGGTGTTTGCCATAAGTAAGTGTACTGAAGAGGACAAAGTGAAGTACGCTACGCATACCTTCACAGGTTCTGCGTTAACATGGTGGAATACCTATCTAGAGCAAGTGGGACAAGATGATGCGTACGCACTACCGTGGTCAGCATTCAAGCACTTGATGAACGAGAAGTACCGTCCCAGAACCGAGGTCAATAAGCTCAAGACAGAACTTAGAGGGTTACGAACCCAAGGATTTGATATTACCACGTACGAAAGACGATTCACAGAATTGTGCCTATTGTGTCCGGGAGCATTCGAAGATGAGGAAGAGAAGATCGACGCGTTTGTGAAAGGATTACCGGAAAGAATCCAAGAAGATATAAGTTCACACGAGCCCGCCTCCATACAACAGGCATGTAGAATGGCTCACAAACTAGTGAACCAGATTGAAGAAAGAATTAAAGAACAGACTGCTGAAGAGGCCAATGTGAAGCAAGTCAAAAGAAAGTGGGAGGAAAACGGTGATAAGAATCACCAATACAACAACAACAACAATTACAACAATAATCGCAACAATTATCCCAACAATCGCAACATCAATCGCAACTACAACAAACGGCCCAACAACAACAACAACAACAACAACAACAACAACAACAACAATCATCCCAACAACAATAATAACCGCAACAACAACAACAATCAGAAGCAGCTATGCCAAAGGTGTGAAAAGAATCACTCGGGGTTCTGCACCAAATTTTGCAACAAGTGTAAAAGAAATGGTCATAGCGCGGCGAAGTGTGAGGTCTACGGACCAGGGGTTAATAGAACGAAAGGAACAAATGGTGTCGGAACGAGTAATGGCGGAGCAAGTAGTGTCGGAGCAAGTTATGCCAATGTAGTTTGTTATAAATGTGGAAAACCAGGCCACATTATTAGAAATTGCCCGAACCAGGAGAACACGAATGGACAAGGCCGTGGAAGAGTTTTCAATATTAATGCGGTAGAGGCACAGGAAGACCCGGAGCTTGTTACGGGTACGTTTCTTATTGACAATAAATCTGCTTACGTTTTATTTGATTCGGGTGCGGATAGAAGCTATATGAGTAGAGATTTTTGTGCTAAATTAAGTTGTCCATTGACGCCTTTGGATAGTAAATTTTTACTCGAATTAGCAAATGGTAAATTAATTTCAGCAGATAATATATGTCGGAATCGAGAAATTAAACTGGTTAGCGAAACATTTAAGATTGATTTGATACCAGTAGAGTTAGGGAGTTTTGATGTGATAATCGGTATGGACTGGTTGAAAGAAGTGAAAGCGGAGATCGTTTGTTACAAAAATGCAATTCGCATTATACGAGAAAAAGGAAAACCCTTAATGGTGTACGGAGAAAAGGGCAACACGAAGCTACATCTTATTAATAATTTGAAGGCACAAAAACTAATAAGAAAAGGTTGCTATGCTGTTCTAGCACACGTCGAGAAAGTACAAACTGAAGAAAAGAGCATCAATGATGTTCCCATTGCAAAAGAATTTCCCGATGTATTTCCGAAAGAATTACCGGGATTACCCCCACATCGATCCGTTGAATTTCAAATAGATCTTGTACCAGGAGCTGCACCAATAGCTCGTGCTCCTTACAGACTCGCACCCAGCGAGATGAAAGAACTGCAAAGCCAATTACAAGAACTTTTAGAGCGTGGTTTCATTCGACCAAGCACATCACCGTGGGGAGCTCCTGTTTTGTTTGTCAAGAAGAAAGATGGTACATTCAGGTTGTGTATCGACTACCGAGAGTTGAACAAACTTACCATCAAGAACCGCTACCCACTACCGAGAATCGACGACTTATTTGATCAATTACAAGGCTCGTCTGTTTATTCAAAGATTGACTTACGTTCCGGGTATCATCAAATGCGGGTGAAAGAAGATGATATTCCAAAGACTGCTTTCAGAACACGTTACGGTCATTACGAGTTTATGGTCATGCCGTTTGGTTTAACTAATGCACCAGATGTGTTCATGGACCTTATGAACCGAGTGTGTGGACCATACCTTGACAAGTTTGTCATTGTTTTCATTGATGACATACTTATTTACTCAAAGAATGACCAAGAACACGGTGAACATTTGAGAAAGGTGTTAGAAGTATTGAGGAAGAAAGAATTGTACGCTAAGTTTTCAAAGTGTGCATTTTGGTTGGAAGAAGTTCAATTCCTCGGTCACATAGTGAACAAAGAAGGTATTAAGGTGGATCCGGCAAAGATAGAAACTGTTGAAAAGTGGGAAACCCCGAAAACTCCGAAACACATACGCCAGTTTTTAGGACTAGCTGGTTACTACAGAAGGTTCATCCAAGACTTTTCCAGAATAGCAAAACCCTTGACTGCATTAACGCATAAAGGGAAGAAATTTGAATGGAATGATGAACAAGAGAAAGCGTTTCAGTTATTGAAGAAAAAGCTAACTACGGCACCTATATTGTCATTGCCTGAAGGGAATGATGATTTTGTGATTTATTGTGATGCATCAAAGCAAGGTCTCGGTTGTGTATTAATGCAACGAACGAAGGTGATTGCTTATGCGTCTAGACAATTGAAGATTCACGAACAAAATTATACGTCGCATGATTTGGAATTAGGCGCGGTTGTTTTTGCATTAAAGACTTGGAGGCACTACTTATATGGGGTCAAAAGTATTATATATACCGACCACAAAAGTCTTCAACACATATTTAATCAGAAACAACTGAATATGAGGCAGCGTAGGTGGATTGAATTATTGAATGATTACGACTTTGAGATTCGTTACCACCCTGGGAAGGCAAATGTGGTAGCCGATGCCTTGAGCAGGAAGGACAGAGAACCCATTCGAGTAAAATCTATGAATATAATGATTCATAATAACATTACTACTCAAATAAAGGAGGCGCAACAAGGAGTTTTAAAAGAGGGAAATTTAAAGGATGAAATACCCAAAGGATCGGAGAAGCATCTTAATATTCGGGAAGACGGAACTCGGTATAGGGCTGAAAGGATTTGGGTACCAAAATTTGGAGATATGAGAGAAATGGTACTTAGAGAAGCTCATAAAACCAGATACTCAATACATCCTGGAACGGGGAAGATGTACAAGGATCTCAAGAAACATTTTTGGTGGCCGGGTATGAAAGCCGATGTTGCTAAATACGTAGGAGAATGTTTGACGTGTTCTAAGGTCAAAGCTGAGCATCAGAAACCATCAGGTCTACTTCAACAACCCGAAATCCCGGAATGGAAATGGGAAAACATTACCATGGATTTCATCACTAAATTGCCAAGGACTGCAAGGTTTTGATACTATTTGGGTAATAGTTGATCGTCTCATCAAATCAGCACACTTCCTACCAATAAGAGAAGATGACAAGATGGAGAAGTTAGCACGACTGTATTTGAAGGAAGTCGTCTCCAGACATGGAATACCAATCTCTATTATCTCTGATAGGGATGGCAGATTTATTTCAAGATTCTGGCAGACATTACAGCAAGCATTAGGAACTCGTCTAGACATGAGTACTGTCTATCATCCACAAACTGATGGGCAGAGCGAAAGGACGATACAAACACTTGAAGACATGCTACGAGCATGTGATATTGATTTCGGAAACAGTTGGGATCGACATCTACCGTTAGCAGAATTTTCCTACAACAACAGCTACCATTCAAGCATTGAGATGGCGCCGTTTGAAGCACTTTATGGTAGAAAGTGCAGGTCTCCGATTTGTTGGAGTGAAGTGGGGGATAGACAGATTACGGGTCCGGAGATTATACAAGAAACTACCGAGAAGATCATCCAAATTCAACAACGGTTGAAAACCGCCCAAAGTCGACAAAAGAGCTACGCTAACATTAAAAGAAAAGATATAGAATTTGAAATTGGAGAGATGGTCATGCTTAAAGTTGCACCTTGGAAAGGCGTTGTTCGATTTGGTAAACGAGGGAAATTAAATCCAAGGTATATTGGACCATTCAAGATTATTGATCGTGTCGGACCAGTAGCTTACCGACTAGAGTTACCTCAACAACTCGCGGCTGTACATAACACTTTCCACGTCTCGAATTTAAAGAAATGTTTTGCTAAAGAAGATCTCACTATTCCGTTAGATGAAATCCAAATCAACGAAAAACTTCAATTCATCGAAGAACCCGTCGAAATAATGGACCGTGAGGTTAAAAGACTTAAGCAAAACAAGATACCAATTGTTAAGGTTCGATGGAATGCTCGTAGAGGACCCGAGTTCACCTGGGAGCGTGAAGATCAGATGAAGAAGAAATACCCGCATCTATTTCCAGAAGATTCGTCAACACCTTCAACAACTTAAAATTTCGGGACGAAATTTATTTAACGGGTAGGTACTGTAGTGACCCGAACTTTTCCATGTTTATATATATTAATTGAGATTGATATTTACATGATTAAATGTTTCCAACATGTTAAGCAATCAAACTTGTTAAGACTTGATTAATTGAAATATGTTTCATATAGACAATTGACCACCCAAGTTGACCGGTGATTCACGAACGTTAAAACTTGTAAAAACTATATGATGACATATATATGGATATATATATAGTTAACATGATACTATGATAAGTAAACATATCATTAAGTATATTAACAATGAACTACATATGTAAAAACAAGACTACTAACTTAATGATTTTTAAACGAGACATATATGTAACGATTATCGTTGTAAAGACATTTAATGTATATATATCATATTAAGAGATATTCATACATGATAATATCATGATAATATAATAATTTAAAATCTCATTTGGTATTATAAACATTGGGTTAACAACATTTAACAAGATCGTTAACCTAAAGGTTTCAAAACAACACTTACATGTAACGACTAACGATGACTTAACGACTCAGTTAAAATGTATATACATGTAGTGTTTTAATATGTATTTATACACTTTTGAAAGACTTCAATACACTTATCAAAATACTTCTACTTAACAAAAATGCTTACAATTACATCCTCGTTCAGTTTCATCAACAATTCTACTCGTATGCACCCGTATTCGTACTCGTACAATACACAGCTTTTAGATGTATGTACTATTGGTATATACACTCCAATGATCAGCTCTTAGCAGCCCATGTGAGTCACCTAACACATGTGGGAACCATCATTTGGCAACTAGCATGAAATATCTCATAAAATTACAAAAATATGAGTAATCATTCATGACTTATTTACATGAAAACAAAATTACATATCCTTTATATCTAATCCATACACCAACGACCAAAAACACCTACAAACACTTTCATTCTTCAATTTTCTTCATCTAATTGATCTCTCTCAAGTTCTATCTTCAAGTTCTAAGTGTTCTTCATAAATTCCAAAAGTTCTAGTTTCATAAAATCAAGAATACTTTCAAGTTTGCTAGCTCACTTCCAATCTTGTAAGGTGATCATCCAACCTCAAGAAATCTTTGTTTCTTACAGTAGGTTATCATTCTAATACAAGGTAATAATCATATTCAAACTTTGGTTCAATTTCTATAACTATAACAATCTTATTTCAAGTGATGATCTTACTTGAACTTGTTTTCGTGTCATGATTCTGCTTCAAGAACTTCGAGCCATCCAAGGATCCATTGAAGCTTGATCCATTTTTCTCTTTTCCAGTAGGTTTATCCAAGGAACTTAAGGTAGTAATGATGTTCATAACATCATTCGATTCATACATATAAAGCTATCTTATTCGAAGGTTTAAACTTGTAATCACTAGAACATAGTTTAGTTAATTCTAAACTTGTTCGCAAACAAAAGTTAATCCTTCTAACTTGACTTTTAAAATCAACTAAACACATGTTCTATATCTATATGATATGCTAACTTAATGATTTAAAACCTGGAAACACGAAAAACACCGTAAAACCGGATTTACGCCATCGTAGTAACACCGCGGGCTGTTTTGGGTTAGTTAATTAAAAACTATGATAAACTTTGATTTTAAAGTTGTTATTCTGAGAAAATAATTTTTATTATGAACATGAAACTATATCCAAAAATTATGATTAAACTCAAAGTGGAAGTATGTTTTCTAAAATGGTCATCTAGACGTCGTTCTTTCGACTGAAATGACTACCTTTACAAAAATGACTTGTAACTTATTTTTCCGACTATAAACCTATACTTTTCTGTTTAGATTCATAAAATAGAGTTCAATATGAAACCATAGCAATTTGATTCACTCAAAACGGATTTAAAATGAAGAAGTTATGGGTAAAACAAGATTGGATAATTTTTCTCATTTTAGCTACGTGAAAATTGGTAACAAATCTATTCCAACCATAACTTAATCAACTTGTATTGTATATTATGTAATCTTGAGATACCATAGACACGTATACAATGTTTCGACCTATCATGTCGACACATCTATATATATTTCGGAACAACCATAGACACTCTATATGTGAATGTTGGAGTTAGCTATACAGGGTTGAGGTTGATTCCAAAATATATATAGTTTGAGTTGTGATCAATACTGAGATACGTATACACTGGGTCGTGGATTGATTCAAGATAATATTTATCGATTTATTTCTATACATCTAACTGTGGACAACTAGTTGTAGGTTACTAACGAGGACAGCTGACTTAATAAACTTAAAACATCAAAATATATTAAAAGTGTTGTAAATATATTTTTGAACATACTTTGATATATATGTATATATTGTTATAGGTTCGTGAATCAACCAGTGGCCAAGTCTTACTTCCCGACGAAGTAAAAATCTGTGAAAGTGAGTTATAGTCCCACTTTTAAAATATAATATTTTTGGGATGAGAATACATGCAGGTTTTATAAATGATTTACAAAATAGACACAAGTACGTGAAACTACATTCTATGGTTGAATTATCGAAATCGAATATGCCCCTTTTTTATTAAGTCTGGTAATCTAAGAATTAGGGAACAGACACCCTAATTGACGCGAATCCTAAAGATAGATCTATTGGGCCTAACAAACCCCATCCAAAGTACCGGATGCTTTAGTACTTCGAAATTTATATCATATCCGAAGGGTGTCCCGGAATGATGGGGATATTCTTATATATGCATCTTGTTAATGTCGGTTACCAGGTGTTCACCATATGAATGATTTTTATCTCTATGTATGGGATGTGTATTGAAATATGAAATCTTGTGGTCTATTGTTACGATTTGATATATATAGGTTAAACCTATAACTCACCAACATTTTTGTTGACGTTTAAAGCATGTTTATTCTCAGGTGAATACTAAGAGCTTCCGCTGTCGCATACTTAAATAAGGACGAGATTTGGAGTCCATACTTGTATGATATTGTGTAAAAACTGCATTCAAGAAACTTATTTTGTTGTAACATATTTGTATTGTAAACCATTATGTAATGGTCGTGTGTAAACAGGATATTTTAGATTATCATTATTTGATAATCTACGTAAAGCTTTTTAAAACCTTTATCTATGAAATAAAGGTTATGGTTTGTTTTAAAAATGAATGCAGTCTTTGAAAAACGTCTCATATAGAGGTCAAAACCTCGCAACGAAATCAATTAATATGGAACGTTTTTAATCAATAAGAACGGGACATTTCACCTGTTTTGTTTGTCAAGAAGAAAGATGGTACATTCAGGTTGTGTATCGACTACCGAGAGTTGAACAAACTTACCATCAAGAACCGCTACCCACTACCGAGAATCGACGACTTATTTGATCAACTACAAGGCTCGTCTGTTTAATCAAAGATTGACTTACGTTCCGGGTATCATCAAATGCGGGTGAAAGAAGATGATATTCTAAAGACTGCTTTCAGAACACGTTACGGTCATTACGAGTTTATGGTCATGCCGTTTGGTTTAACTAATGCACCAGCTGTGTTCATGGACCTTATGAACCGAGTGTGTGGACCATACCTTGACAAGTTTGTCATTGTTTTCATTGATGACATACTTATTTACTCAAAGAATGACCAAGAACACGGTGAACATTTGAGAAAGGTGTTAGAAGTATTGAGGAAGGAAGAATTGTACGCTAAGTTTTCAAAGTGTGCATTTTGGTTGGAAGAAGTTCAATTCCTCGGTCACATAGTGAACAAAGAAGGTATTAAGGTGGATCCGGCAAAGATAGAAACTGTTGAAAAGTGGGAAACCCCGAAAACTCCGAAACACATACGCCAGTTTTTAGGACTAGCTGGTTACTACAGAAGGTTCATCCAAGACTTTTCCAGAATAGCAAAACCCTTGACTGCATTAACGCATAAAGGGAAGAAATTTGAATGGAATGATGAACAAGAGAAAGCGTTTCAGTTATTGAAGAAAAAGCTAACTACGACACCTATATTGTCATTGCCTGAAGTGAATGATGATTTTGTGATTTATTGTGACGCATCAAAGCAAGGTCTCGGTTGTGTATTAATGCAACGAACGAAGGTGATTGCTTATGCGTCTAGACAATTGAAGATTCACGAACAAAATTATACGACGCATGATTTGGAATTAGGCGCGGTTGTTTTTGCATTAAAGACTTGGAGGCACTACTTATATGAAATGTCCCGTTCTTATTGATTAAAAACGTTCCATATTAATTGATTTCGTTGCGAGGTTTTGACCTCTATATGAGACGTTTTTCAAAGACTGCATTCATTTTTAAAACAAACCATAACCTTTATTTCATAAATAAAGGTTTAAAAAGCTTTACGTAGATTATCAAATAATGATAATCTAAAATATCCTGTTTACACACGACCATTACATAATGGTTTACAATACAAATATGTTACATCGAATTCAGTTTCTTGAATGCAGTTTTTACACAATATCATACAAACATGGACTCCAAATCTTGTCCTTATTTTAGTATGCAACAGCGGAAGCTCTTAATATTCACCTGAGAATAAACATGCTTTAAACGTCAACAAAAATGTTGGTGAGTTATAGGTTTAACCTATATATATCAAATCGTAACAATAGACCACAAGATTTCATATTTCAATACACATCCCATACATAGAGATAAAAATCATTCATATGGTGAACACCTGGTAACCGACAATAACAAGATGCATATATAAGAATATCCCCATCATTCCGGGACACCCTTCGGATATGATATAAATTTCGAAGTACTAAAGCATCCGGTACTTTGGATGGGGTTTGTTAGGCCCAATAGATCTATCTTTAGGATTCGCGTCAATTAGGGTGTCTGTTCCCTAATTCTTAGATTACCAGACTTAATAAAAAGGGGCATATTCGATTTCGATAATTCAACCATAGAATGTAGTTTCACGTACTTGTGTCTATTTTGTAAATCATTTATAAAACCTGCATGTATTCTCATCCCAAAAATATTAGATTTTAAAAGTGGGACTATAACTCACTTTCACAGATTTTTACTTCGTCGGGAAGTAAGACTTGGCCACTGTTGATTCACGAACCTATAACAATATATACATATATATCAAAGTATGTTCAAAATATATTTACAACACTTTTAATATATTTTGATGTTTTACGTTTATTAAGTCAGCTGTCCTCGTTAGTAACCTACAACTAGTTGTCCACAGTTAGATGTACAGAAATAAATCGATAAATATTATCTTGAATCAATCCACGACCCAGTGTATACGTATCTCAGTATTGATCACAACTCAAACTATATATATTTTGGAATCAACCTCAACCCTGTATAGCTAACTCCAACATTCACATATAGAGTGTCTATGGTTGTTCCGAAATATATATAGATGTGTCGACATGATAGGTCGAAACATTGTATACGTGTCTATGGTATCTCAAGATTACATAATATACAATCCAAGTTGATTAAGTTATGGTTGGAATAGATTTGTTACCAATTTTCACGTAGCTAAAATGAGAAAAATTATCCAATCTTGTTTTACCCATAACTTCTTCATTTTAAATCCGTTTTGAGTGAATCAAATTGCTATGGTTTCATATTGAACTCTATTTTATGAATCTAAACAGAAAAAGTATAGGTTTATAGTCGGAAAAATAAGTTACAAGTCGTTTTTGTAAAGGTAGTCATTTCAGTCGAAAGAACGACGTCTAGATGACCATTTTAGAAAACATACTTCCACTTTGAGTTTAACCATAATTTTTGGATATAGTTTCATGTTCATAATAAAAATCATTTTCTCAGAATAACAACTTTTAAATCAAAGTTTATCATAGTTTTTAATTAACTAACCCAAAACAGCCCGCGGTGTTACTACGACGGCGTAAATCCGGTTTTACGGTGTTTTTCGTGTTTCCAGGTTTTAAATCATTAAGTTAGCATATCATATAGATATAGAACATGTGTTTAGTTGATTTTAAAAGTCAAGTTAGAAGGATTAACTTTTGTTTGCGAACAAGTTTAGAATTAACTAAACTATGTTCTAGTGATTACAAGTTTAAACCTTCGAATAAGATAGCTTTATATGTATGAATCGAATGATGTTATGAACATCATTACTACCTTAATTTCCTTGGATAAACCTACTGGAAAAGAGAAAAATGGATCTAGCTTCAATGGATCCTTGGATGGCTCGAAGTTCTTGAAGCAGAATCATGACACGAAAACAAGTTCAAGTAAGATCATCACTTGAAATAAGATTGTTATAGTTATAGAAATTGAACCAAAGTTTGAATATGATTATTACCTTGTATTAGAATGATAACCTACTGTAATAAACAAAGATTTCTTGAGGTTGGATGATCACCTTACAAGATTGGAAGTGAGCTAGCAAACTTGAAAGTATTCTTGATTTTATGAAACTAGAACTTTTGGAATTTATGAAGAACACTTAGAACTTGAAGATAGAACTTGAGAGAGATCAATTAGATGAAGAAAATTGAAGAATGAAAGTGTTTGTAGGTGTTTTTGGTCGTTGGTGTATGGATTAGATATAAAGGATATGTAATTTTGTTTTCATGTAAATAAGTCATGAATGATTACTCATATTTTTGTAATTTTATGAGATATTTCATGCTAGTTGCCAAATGATGGTTCCCAAATGTGTTAGGTGACTCACATGGGCTGCTAAGAGCTGATCATTGGAGTGTATATACCAATAGTACATACATCTAAAAGCTGTGTATTGTACGAGTATGAATACGGGTGCATACGAGTAGAATTGTTGATGAAACTGAACGAGGATGTAATTGTAAGCATTTTTGTTAAGTAGAAGTATTTTGATAAGTGTATTGAAGTCTTTCAAAAGTGTATAAATACATATTAAAACACTACATGTATATACATTTTAACTGAGTCGTTAAGTCATCGTTAGTCGTTACATGTAAGTGTTGTTTTGAAACCTTTAGGTTAACGATCTTGTTAAATGTTGTTAACCCAATGTTTATAATATCAAATGAGATTTTAAATTATTATATTATCATGATATTATCATGTATGAATATCTCTTAATATGATATATATACATTAAATGTCTTCACAACGATAATCGTTACATATATGTCTCGTTTAAAAATCATTAAGTTAGTAGTCTTGTTTTTACATATGTAGTTCATTGTTAATATACTTTATGATATGTTTTCTTATCATAGTATCATGTTAACTATATATATATATATATATCCATATATATGTCATCATATAGTTTTTACAAGTTTTAGCGTTCGTGAATCACCGATCAACTTGGGTGGTCAATTGTCTATATGAAACATATTTCAATTAATCAAGTCTTAAAAAGTTTGATTGCTTAACATGTTGGAAACATTTAATCATGTAAATATCAATCTCAATTAATATATATATATAAACATGGAAAAGTTCGGGTCACTACAGTACCTACCCGTTAAATAAATTTCGTCCCGAAATTTTAAGCTGTTGAAGGTGTTGACGAATCTTCTGGAAATAGATGCGGGTATTTCTTCTTCATCTGATCTTCACGCTCCCAGGTGAACTCGGGTCCTCTACGAGCATTCCATCGAACCTTAACAATTGGTATCTTGTTTTGCTTAAGTCTTTTAACCTCACGATCCATTATTTCGACGGGTTCTTCGATGAATTGAAGTTTTTCGTTGATTTGGATTTCATCTAACGGAATAGTGAGATCTTCTTTAGCAAAACATTTCTTTAAATTCGAGACGTGGAAAGTGTTATGTACAGCCGCGAGTTGTTGAGGTAACTCTAGTCGGTAAGCTACTGGTCCGACACGATCAATAATCTTGAATGGTCCAATATACCTTGGATTTAATTTCCCTCGTTTACCAAATCGAACAACGCCTTTCCAAGGTGCAACTTTAAGCATGACCATCTCTCCAATTTCAAATTCTATATCTTTTCTTTTAATGTCAGCGTAGCTCTTTTGTCGACTTTGGGCGGTTTTCAACCGTTGTTGAATTTGGATGATCTTCTCGGTAGTTTCTTGTATAATCTCCGGACCCGTAATCTGTCTATCCCCCACTTCACTCCAACAAATCGGAGACCTGCACTTTCTACCATAAAGTGCTTCAAACGGCGCCATCTCAATGCTTGAATGGTAGCTGTTGTTGTAGGAAAATTCTGCTAACGGTAGATGTCGATCCCAACTGTTTCCGAAATCAATAACACATGCTCGTAGCATGTCTTCAAGCGTTTGTATCGTACTTTCGCTCTGCCCATCAGTTTGTGGATGATAGGCAGTACTCATGTCTAGACGAGTTCCTAATGCTTGCTGTAATGTCTGCCAGAATCTTGAAATAAATCTGCCATCCCTATCGGAGATAATAGAGATTGGTATTCCATGTCTGGATACGACTTCCTTCAAATACAGTCGTGCTAACTTCTCCATCTTGTCATCTTCTCTTATTGGCAGGAAGTGTGCTGATTTGGTGAGACGATCAACTATTACCCAAATAGTATCAAAACCACTTGCAGTCCTTGGCAATTTAGTGATGAAATCCATGGTAATGTTTTCCCATTTCCATTCCGGGATTTCGGGTTGTTGAAGTAGACCTGATGGTTTCTGATGCTCAGCTTTGACCTTAGAACACGTCAAACATTCTCCTACGTATTTAGCAACATCGGCTTTCATACTCGGCCACCAAAAATGTTTCTTGAGATCCTTGTACATCTTCCCCGTTCCAGGATGTATTGAGTATCTGGTTTTATGAGCTTCTCTAAGTACCATTTCTCTCATATCTCCAAATTTTGGTACCCAAATCCTTTCAGCCCTATACCGGGTTCCGTCTTCCCGAATATTAAGATGCTTCTCCGATCCTTTGGGTATTTCATCCTTTAAATTTCCCTCTTTTAAAACTCCTTGTTGCGCCTCCTTTATTTGAGTAGTAATGTTATTATGAATCATTATATTCATAGATTTTACTCGAATGGGTTCTCTATCCTTCCTGCTCAAGGCATCGGCTACCACATTTGCCTTCCCCGGGTGGTAACGAATCTCAAAATCGTAATCATTCAATAATTCAATCCACCTACGCTGCCTCATATTCAGTTGTTTCTGATTAAATATGTGTTGAAGACTTTTGTGGTCGGTATATATAATACTTTTGACCCCATATAAGTAGTGCCTCCAAGTCTTTAATGCAAAAACAACCGCGCCTAATTCCAAATCATGCGTCGTATAATTTTGTTCGTGAATCTTCAATTGTCTAGACGCATAAGCAATCACCTTCGTTCGTTGCATTAATACACAACCGAGACCTTGCTTTGATGCGTCACAATAAATCGCAAAGTCATCATTCCCTTCAGGCAATGACAATATAGGTGCCGTAGTTAGCTTTTTCTTCAATAACTGAAACGCTTTCTCTTGTTCATCATTCCATTCAAATTTCTTCCCTTTATGCGTTAATGCAGTCAAGGGTTTTGCTATTCTGGAAAAGTCTTGGATGAACCTTCTGTAGTAACCAGCTAGTCCTAAAAACTGGCGTATGTGTTTCGGAGTTTTCGGGGTTTCCCACTTTTCAACAGTTTCTATCTTTGCCGGATCCACCTTAATACCTTCTTTGTTCACTATGTGATCGAGGAATTGAACTTCTTCCAACCAAAATGCACACTTTGAAAACTTAGCGTACAATTCTTCCTTCCTCAATACTTCTAACACCTTTCTCAAATGTTCACCGTGTTCTTGGTCATTCTTTGAGTAAATAAGTATGTCATCAATGAAAACAATGACAAACTTGTCAAGGTATGGTCCACACACTCGGTTCATAAGGTCCATGAACACAGCTGGTGCATTAGTTAAACCAAACGGCATGACCATAAACTCGTAATGACCGTAACGTGTTCTGAAAGCAGTCTTTGGAATATCATCTTCTTTCACCCGCATTTGATGATACCCGGAACGTAAGTCAATCTTTGAATAAACAGACGAGCCTTGTAGTTGATCAAATAAGTCGTCGATTCTCGGTAGTGGGTAGCGGTTCTTGATGGTAAGTTTGTTCAACTCTCGGTAGTCGATACACAACCTGAATGTACCATCTTTCTTCTTGACAAACAAAACAGGAGCTCCCCACGGTGATGTGCTTGGTCGAATGAAACCACGCTCTAAAAGTTCTTGTAATTGGCTTTGCAGTTCTTTCATCTCGCTGGGTGCGAGTCTGTAAGGAGCACGAGCTATTGGTGCAGCTCCTGGTACAAGATCTATTTGAAATTCAACGGATCGATGTGGGGGTAATCCCGGTAATTCTTTCGGAAATACATCGGGAAATTCTTTTGCAATGGGAACATCATTGATGCTCTTTTCTTCAGTTTGTACTTTCTCGACGTGTGCTAGAACAGCATAGCAACCTTTTCTTATTAGTTTTTGTGCCTTCAAATTACTAATAAGATGTAGCTTCGTGTTGCCCTTTTCTCCGTACACCATTAAGGGTTTTCCTTTTTCTCGTATAATGCGAATTGCATTTTTGTAACAAACGATCTCCGCTTTCACTTCTTTCAACCAGTCCATACCGATTATCACATCAAAACTCCCTAACTCTACTGGTATCAAATCAATCTTAAATGTTTCGCTAACCAGTTTAATTTCTCGATTCCGACATATATTATCTGCTGAAATTAATTTACCATTTGCTAATTCGAGTAAAAATTTACTATCCAAAGGCGTCAATGGACAACTTAATTTAGCACAAAAATCTCTACTCATATAGCTTCTATCCGCACCCGAATCAAATAAAACGTAAGCAGATTTATTGTCAATAAGAAACGTACCCGTAACAAGCTCCGGGTCTTCCTGTGCCTCTACCGCATTAATATTGAAAACTCTTCCACGGCCTTGTCCATTCGTGTTCTCCTGGTTCGGGCAATTTCTAATAATGTGGCCTGGTTTTCCACATTTATAACAAACTACATTGGTATAACTTGCTCCGACACTACTTGCTCCGCCATTACTCGTTCCGACACCATTTGTTCCTTTCGTTCTATTAACCCCTGGTCCGTAGACCTCACACTTCGCCGCGCTATGACCATTTCTTTTACACTTGTTGCAAAATTTGGTGCAGAACCCCGAGTGATTCTTTTCACACCTTTGGCATAGCTGCTTCTGATTGTTGTTGTTGTTGCGGTTATTATTGTTGTTGGGATGATTGTTGTAGTTGTTGTTGTTGTTGTTGTTGTTGTTGTTGTTGTTGGGCCGTTTGTTGTAGTTGCGATTGATGTTGCGATTGTTGGGATAATTGTTGCGATTATTGTTGTAATTGCTGTTGTTGTTGTATTGGTGATTCTTATCACCGTTTTCCTCCCACTTTCTTTTGACTTGCTTCACATTGGCCTCTTCAGTAGTCTGTTCTTTAATTCTTTCTTCAATCTGGTTCACTAGTTTGTGAGCCATTCTACATGCCTGTTGTATGGAGGCGGGCTCGTGTGAACTTATATCTTCTTGGATTCTTTCCGGTAATCCTTTCACAAACGCGTCGATCTTCTCTTCCTCATCTTCGAATGCTCCCGGACACAATAGGCACAATTCTGTGAATCGTCTTTTGTACGTGGTAATATCAAATCCTTGGGTTCGTAACCCTCTAAGTTCTGTCTTGAGCTTATTGACCTCGGTTCTGGGACGGTACTTCTCGTTCATCAAGTGCTTGAATGCTGACCACGGTAGTGCGTACGCATCATCTTGTCCCACCTGCTCTAGATAGGTATTCCACCATGTTAACGCAGAACCTGTGAAGGTATGCGTAGCGTACTTCACTTTGTCCTCTTCAGTACACTTACTTATGGCAAACACCGATTCAACCTTCTCGGTCCACCGTTTCAATCCGATCGGTCCTTCGGTTCCATCAAATTCCAAAGGTTTGCAGGCAGTGAATTCTTTGTAGGTGCATCCTACACGATTTCCAGTACTGCTAGATCCAAGGTTATTGTTGGTATGTAGCGCAGCCTGTACTGCGGCTATGTTTGAAGCTAGAAAAGTACGGAATTCCTCTTCATTCATATTCACGGTGTGTCGAGTAGTCGGTGCCATTTCCTTCAAAATAGTTAAATGGAACAAGTTAATCATACAGAATATTAAGAGTAGTTAATAGTATTTTGTAGCATAATATGAACTCATTTATAAAAGCTTTTTCTTCATATTAGCGTTTTATAAGTTTAAATTCGGGTAGTACCTACCCGTTAAGTTCATACTTAGTAGCTAATATACAATTCAACTACTACAATTCTATATGAAAAACTGATTATAATAATATTTCGCGTTCAAACTTTTATACAATATTTTACAAACTTATAATACCGCTTATTTTACATAAAGCATGAAATATAGCACACAATAACTTTGATACAAGATAGTTGTGAAGACAATTCTAGCTAGTACACAAGTCGTTCAGCAAAGGCAATAAAGACACGTAATTCATACGTCCAGAAACAAGTCATGCATTCTGGTTTTACTAGGACTACTTCCCATCCTTGGTCTTGTGCAACATAACCGTTATGGCCGTTGATAAGACAGCGTGTTGTAACGTCATCAAAGGGACGAGGGTTACGTAATGTCCAACAGTCCCGTAATAATCTAAAAACCTCATTTCTTACCCCAATTACCGACTCCGTCACTTGTGGAAACGTTTTGTTTAATAGTTGTAGCCCGATGTTCTTGTTCTCACTTTGGTGAGAAGCGAACATTACTAATCCGTAAGCATAACATGCTTCTTTATGTTGCATGTTAGCCGCTTTTTCTAAATCACGAAGTCCAATATTCGGATATATTGAGTCAAAATAATTTCTTAACCCGTTGCGTAAAATAGCATTTGGGTTCCCCGCAATATATGCCTCAAAGTAAACACATCGTAACTTATGGGTTTCCCAATGTGATATCCCCCATCTTTCAAACGAAAGTCTCTTATAAACCATGACATTCTTGGAACGTTCTTCGAATGTCTTACAAACTGATCTCGCCTTAAATAGTTGTGCCGAAGAATTCTGGCCGACTCTAGACAAGATTTCATCAATCATGTCTCCGGGTAGGTCTCTTAAAATATTGGGTTGTCTATCCATTTTGTGTTTTTAAACTGTAAAATAGACAAGAGTTAGATTCATAAAAAAAATACTTATTAATACAAGCAATTTTTACATATATCATAAAGCATAAGAACACTATATTACATATATTACACCACACGAATACAACTATCTTATTCCGACTCACTCGTTTCTTCTTCTTCGGTTTTGGTTCGTTTTGCCAAGTTTCTAGGGATATATGATGTTCCCCTAATACGAGCCGTCGTTGTCCACATTGGTTTAGAAAAACCTGGTGGTTTAGAGGTTCCCGGGTCATTGTTACAACTTAAGGACTTCGGGGGTTGACGATACATATAAAGTTCATCGGGGTTGGAATTAGATTTCTCTATTTTTATGCCCTTTCCCTTATTATTTTCTTTTGCCTTTTTAAATTCAGTTGGGGTAATTTCTATAACATCATCGGAATTCTCGTATGAATCCGATTCATCGGAGAATTGGTAATCCTCCCAATATTTTGCTTCCTTGGCGGAAACACCATTGACCATAATTAACTTTGGTCGGTTGGTTGAGGATTTTCTTTTACTTAACCGTTTTATTATTTCCCCCACCGGTTCTATTTCTTCATCCGGTTCTGATTCTTCTTCCGGTTCCGATTCTTCTTCCGGTTCCGACTCTTCTTCCGGTTCCTCTTCGGGAACTTGTGAATCAGTCCACAAATCATTCCAATTTACATTTGACTCTTCATTATTATTAGGTGAGTCAATGGGACTTGTTCTAGAGGTAGAAATCTATCACATAATATCAAACACGTTAAGAGATTAATATATCACATAATATTCATATGTTAAAAATATATAGTTTCCAACAAAAATGTTAAGCAATCATTTTTAAAGAAAACACGGTCGAAGTCCAGACTCACTAATGCATCCTAACAAACTCGATAAGACACACTAATGCAAAATTTCTGGTTCTCTAAGACCAACGCTCGGATACCAACTGAAATGTCCCGTTCTTATTGATTAAAAACGTTCCATATTAATTGATTTCGTTGCGAGGTTTTGACCTCTATATGAGACGTTTTTCAAAGACTGCATTCATTTTTAAAACAAACCATAACCTTTATTTCATAAATAAAGGTTTAAAAAGCTTTACGTAGATTATCAAATAATGATAATCTAAAATATCCTGTTTACACGACCATTACATAATGGTTTACAATACAAATATGTTACATCGAATTCAGTTTCTTGAATGCAGTTTTTACACAATATCATACAAACATGGACTCCAAATCTTGTCCTTATTTTAGTATGCAACAGCGGAAGCTCTTAATATTCACCTGAGAATAAACATGCTTTAAACGTCAACAAAAATGTTGGTGAGTTATAGGTTTAACCTATATATATCAAATCGTAACAATAGACCACAAGATTTCATATTTCAATACACATCCCATACATAGAGATAAAAATCATTCATATGGTGAACACCTGGTAACCGACAATAACAAGATGCATATATAAGAATATCCCCATCATTCCGGGACACCCTTCGGATATGATATAAATTTCGAAGTACTAAAGCATCCGGTACTTTGGATGGGGTTTGTTAGGCCCAATAGATCTATCTTTAGGATTCGCGTCAATTAGGGTGTCTGTTCCCTAATTCTTAGATTACCAGACTTAATAAAAAGGGGCATATTCGATTTCGATAATTCAACCATAGAATGTAGTTTCACGTACTTGTGTCTATTTTGTAAATCATTTATAAAACCTGCATGTATTCTCATCCCAAAAATATTAGATTTTAAAAGTGGGACTATAACTCACTTTCACAGATTTTTACTTCGTCGGGAAGTAAGACTTGGCCACTGTTGATTCACGAACCTATAACAATATATACATATATATCAAAGTATGTTCAAAATATATTTACAACACTTTTAATATATTTTGATGTTTTACGTTTATTAAGTCAGCTGTCCTCGTTAGTAACCTACAACTAGTTGTCCACAGTTAGATGTACAGAAATAAATCGATAAATATTATCTTGAATCAATCCACGACCCAGTGTATACGTATCTCAGTATTGATCACAACTCAAACTATATATATTTTGGAATCAACCTCAACCCTGTATAGCTAACTCCAACATTCACATATAGAGTGTCTATGGTTGTTCCGAAATATATATAGATGTGTCGACATGATAGGTCGAAACATTGTATACGTGTCTATGGTATCTCAAGATTACATAATATACAATCCAAGTTGATTAAGTTATGGTTGGAATAGATTTGTTACCAATTTTCACGTAGCTAAAATGAGAAAAATTATCCAATCTTGTTTTACCCATAACTTCTTCATTTTAAATCCGTTTTGAGTGAATCAAATTGCTATGGTTTCATATTGAACTCTATTTTATGAATCTAAACAGAAAAAGTATAGGTTTATAGTCGGAAAAATAAGTTACAAGTCGTTTTTGTAAAGGTAGTCATTTCAGTCGAAAGAACGACGTCTAGATGACCATTTTAGAAAACATACTTCCACTTTGAGTTTAACCATAATTTTTGGATATAGTTTCATGTTCATAATAAAAATCATTTTCTCAGAATAACAACTTTTAAATCAAAGTTTATCATAGTTTTTAATTAACTAACCCAAAACAGCCCGCGGTGTTACTACGACGGCGTAAATCCGGTTTTACGGTGTTTTTCGTGTTTCCAGGTTTTAAATCATTAAGTTAGCATATCATATAGATATAGAACATGTGTTTAGTTGATTTTAAAAGTAAAGTTAGAAGGATTAACTTTTGTTTGCGAACAAGTTTAGAATTAACTAAACTATGTTCTAGTGATTACAAGTTTAAACCTTCGAATAAGATAGCTTTATATGTATGAATCGAATGATGTTATGAACATCATTACTACCTTAATTTCCTTGGATAAACCTACTGGAAAAGAGAAAAATGGATCTAGCTTCAATGGATCCTTGGATGGCTCGAAGTTCTTGAAGCAGAATCATGACACGAAAACAAGTTCAAGTAAGATCATCACTTGAAATAAGATTGTTATAGTTATAGAAATTGAACCAAAGTTTGAATATGATTATTACCTTGTATTAGAATGATAACCTACTGTAATAAACAAAGATTTCTTGAGGTTGGATGATCACCTTACAAGATTGGAAGTGAGCTAGCAAACTTGAAAGTATTCTTGATTTTATGAAACTAGAACTTTTGGAATTTATGAAGAACACTTAGAACTTGAAGATAGAACTTGAGAGAGATCAATTAGATGAAGAAAATTGAAGAATGAAAGTGTTTGTAGGTGTTTTTGGTCGTTGGTGTATGGATTAGATATAAAGGATATGTAATTTTGTTTTCATGTAAATAAGTCATGAATGATTACTCATATTTTTGTAATTTTATGAGATATTTCATGCTAGTTGCCAAATGATGGTTCCCAAATGTGTTAGGTGACTCACATGGGCTGCTAAGAGCTGATCATTGGAGTGTATATACCAATAGTACATACATCTAAAAGCTGTGTATTGTACGAGTATGAATACGGGTGCATACGAGTAGAATTGTTGATGAAACTGAACGAGGATGTAATTGTAAGCATTTTTGTTAAGTAGAAGTATTTTGATAAGTGTATTGAAGTCTTTCAAAAGTGTATAAATACATATTAAAACACTACATGTATATACATTTTAACTGAGTCGTTAAGTCATCGTTAGTCGTTACATGTAAGTGTTGTTTTGAAACCTTTAGGTTAACGATCTTGTTAAATGTTGTTAACCCAATGTTTATAATATCAAATGAGATTTTAAATTATTATATTATCATGATATTATCATGTATGAATATCTCTTAATATGATATATATACATTAAATGTCTTCACAACGATAATCGTTACATATATGTCTCGTTTAAAAATCATTAAGTTAGTAGTCTTGTTTTTACATATGTAGTTCATTGTTAATATACTTTATGATATGTTTTCTTATCATAGTATCATGTTAACTATATATATATATATATATCCATATATATGTCATCATATAGTTTTTACAAGTTTTAGCGTTCGTGAATCACCGATCAACTTGGGTGGTCAATTGTCTATATGAAACATATTTCAATTAATCAAGTCTTAAAAAGTTTGATTGCTTAACATGTTGGAAACATTTAATCATGTAAATATCAATCTCAATTAATATATATATATATAAACATGGAAAAGTTCGGGTCACTACATTATATGGGGTCAAAAGTATTATATATACCGACCACAAAAGTCTTCAACACATATTTAATCAGAAACAACTGAATATGAGGCAGCGTAGGTGGATTGAATTATTGAATGATTACGACTTTGAGATTCGTTACCACCCGGGGAAGGCAAATGTGGTAGCCGATGCCTTGAGCAGGAAGGACAGAGAACCCATTCGAGTAAAATCTATGAATATAATGATTCATAATAACCTTATTACTCAAATAAAGGAGGCGCAACAAGGAGTTTTAAAAGAGGGAAATTTAAAGGATGAAATACCCAAAGGATCGGAGAAACATCTTAATATTCGGCAAGACGGAACCCGGTATAGGGCTGAAAGGATTTGGGTACCAAAATTTGGAGATATGAGAGAAATGGTACTTAGAGAAGCTCATAAGACCAGATACTCAATACATCCTGGAACGGGGAAGATGTACAAGGATCTCAAGAAATATTTTTGGTGGCCGGGTATGAAAGCCGATGTTGCTAAATACGTAGGAGAATATTTGACGTGTTCTAAGGTCAAAGCTGAGCATCAGAAACCATCAGGTCTACTTCAACAACCCGAAATCCCGGAATGGAAATGGGAAAACATTACCATGGATTTCATCACTAAATTGCCAAGGACTGCAAGTGGTTTTGATACTATTTGGGTAATAGTTGATCGTCTCACCAAATCAGCACACTTCTTGCCAATAAGAGAAGATGACAAGATGGAGAAGTTAGCACGACTGTATTTGAAGGAAGTCATCTCCAGACATGGAATACCAATCTCTATTATCTCTGATAGGGATGGCAGATTTATTTCAAGATTCTAGCAGACATTACAGCAAGCATTAGGAACTCGTCTAGACATGAGTACTGCCTATCATCCACAAACTGATGAGCAGAGCGAAAGGACGATACAAACGCTTGAAGACATGCTACGAGCATGTGTTATTGATTTCGGAAACAGTTGGGATCGACATCTACCATTAGTAGAATTTTCCTACAACAACAGCTACCATTCAAGCATTGAGATGGCGCCGTTTGAAGCACTTTATGGTAGAAAGTGCAGGTCTCCGATTTGTTGGAGTGAAGTGGGGGATAGACAGATTACGGGTCCGAAGATTATACAAGAAACTACCGAGAAGATCATCCAAATTCAACAACGGTTGAAAACCACCCAAAGTCGACAAAAGAGCTACGCTGACATTAAAAGAAAAGATATAGAATTTGAAATTGGAGAGATGGTCATGCTTAAAGTTGCACCTTGGAAAGGCGTTGTTCGATTTGGTAAATGAGGGAAATTAAATCCAAAGTATATTGGACCATTCAAGATTATTGATCGTGTCGGACCAGTAGCTTACCGACTTGAGTTACCTCAACAACTCGGGGCTGTACATAACACTTTCCACGTCTCGAATTTGAAGAAATGTTTTGCTAAAGAAGATCTCACTATTCCGTTAGATGAAATCCAAATCAACGAAAAACTTCAATTCATCGAAGAACCCGTCGAAATAATGGATCGTGAGGTTAAAAGACTTAAGCAAAACAAGATACCAATTGTTAAGGTTCGATGGAATGCTCGTAGAGGACCCGAGTTCACCTGGGAGCGTGAAGATCAGATGAAGAAGAAATACCCGCATCTATTTCCAGAAGATTCGTCAACACCTTCAACAGCTTAAAATTTCGGGACGAAATTTATTTAACGGGTAGGTACTGTAGTGACCCGAACTTTTCCATGTTTATATATATATTAATTGAGATTGATATTTACATGATTAAATGTTTCCAACATGTTAAGCAATCAAACTTGTTAAGACTTGATTAATTGAAATAGGTTTCATATAGACAATTGACCACCCAAGTTGACCGGTGATTCACGAACGTTAAAACTTGTAAAAACTATATGATGACATATATATGGTTATATATATAGTTAACATGATATTATGATAAGTAAACATATCATTAAGTATATTAACAATGAACTACATATGTAAAAACAAGACTACTAACTTAATGATTTTGAAACGAGACATATATGTAACGATTATCGTTGTAACGACATTTAATGTATATATATCATATTAAGAGATATTCGTACATCATAATATCATGATAATATAATAATTTAAAATCTCTTTTGATATTATAAACATTGGGTTAACAACATTTAACAAGATCGTTAACCTAAAGGTTTCAAAACAACATTTACATGTAACGACTAACGATGACTTAACGACTCAGTTAAAATGTATATACATGTAGTGTTTTAATATGTATTCATACACTTTTGAAAGACTTCAAGACACTTATCAAAATACTTCTACTTAACAAAAATGCTTACAATTACATCCTCGTTCAGTTTCATCAACAATTCTACTCGTATGCACCCGTATTCGTACTCGTACAATACACAGCTTTTAGATGTATGTACTATTGGTATATACACTCCAATGATCAGATCTTAGCAGCCCATGTGAGTCACCTAACACATGTGGGAACCATCATTTGGCAACTAGCATGAAATATCTCATAAAATTACAAAAATATGAGTAATCATTCATGACTTATTTACATGAAAACAAAATTACATATCCTTTATATCTAATCCATACACCAACGACCAAAAACAGCTTCAAACACTTTCATTCTTCAATTTTCTTCATCTAATTGATCTCTCTCAAGTTCTATCTTCAAGTTCTAAGTGTTCTTCATAAATTCTAAAAGTTCTAGTTTCATAAAATCAAGAATACTTTCAAGTTTGCTAGCTCACTTCCAATCTTGTAAGGTGATCATCCAACCTCAAGAAATCTTTGTTTCTTACAGTAGGTTATCATTCTAATACAAGAACTTCGAGCCATCCAAGGATCCATTGAAGCTAGATCCATTTTTCTCTTTTCCAGTAGGTTTATCCAAGGAACTTAAGGTTCGTGAATCAACCAGTGGCCAAGTCTTACTTCCCGACGAAGTAAAAATCTGTGAAAGTGAGTTATAGTCCCACTTTTAAAATCTAATATTTTTGGGATGAGAATACATGCAGGTTTTATAAATGATTTACAAAATAGACACAAGTACGTGAAACTACATTCTATGGTTGAATTATCGAAATCGAATATGCCCCTTTTTATTAAGTCTGGTAATCTAAGAATTAGGGAACAGACACCCTAATTGACGCGAATCCTAAAGATAGATCTATTGGGCCTAACAAACCCCATCCAAAGTACCGGATGCTTTAGTACTTCGAAATTTATATCATATCCGAAGGGTGTCTCGGAATGATGGGGATATTCTTATATATGCATCTTGTTAATGTCGGTTACCAGGTGTTCACCATATGAATGATTTTTATCTCTATGTATGGGATGTGTATTGAAATATGAAATCTTGTGGTCAATTATTATGATTTGATATATATATATATATAGGTTAAACCTATAACTCACCAACATTTTTGTTGACGTTTTAAGCATGTTTATTCTCAGGTGATTATTAAGAGCTTCCGCTGTCGCATACTTAAATAAGGACGAGATTTGGAGTCCATGCTTGTATGATATTGTGTAAAAACTGCATTCAAGAAACTTATTTTGTTGTAACATATTTGTATTGTAAACCATTATGTAATGGTCGTGTGTAAACAGGATATTTTAGATTATCATTATTTGATAATCTACGTAAAGCTTTTTAAACCTTTATTGATGAAATAAAGGTTATGGTTTGTTTTAAAATGAATGCAGTCTTTGAAAAACGTCTCATATAGAGGTCAAAACCTCGCAACGAAATCAATTAATATGGAACGTTTTTAATCAATAAGAACGGGACATTTCACATATCATCATAATCGTTCATCATTGATCATCATGCATCTTCCATTATCATGATCATTCAACATCATCTAATCATTACGATCACCATCATCTTCATATACGTACCATCATCAACATAATACATGCATCATCATCATCAACTTATATTCTCATCGATATCATCTTATCACGATTATCATCAACGAAACATCACCAATCATCAATCATTTGATATCATGCATTTCCATCACCATGATATTCCCATCGATATCGTATATATATACCTATCGGCCAAAAAAGCAAAACTTGTACATAGGGCTCCATACTACATCGGCCCATCAAAATTTGAGACATGGACCAATAATGAAACCTGTTACAATATTCACGGCCCAGGTGTGGTTTGATTTGGCAGGAGAAAAAAAAATGATCGTGATAAACTATCCTTTATAAAATTAAAAGTGGGGTTAGTTAGTTTATGGATTGTCGGCCAAAAAAGGGAAAAAGAAAACGTGCCAACATCTTTTTTTTTTATTTATCAATTCATTAACTTGCTGCTTCTTCTTCGTTTCATAATCATCTTCCATCATTCTAATTTCGTTTAAAAAAAAACAGTGGATGAAGCCATAGTTGCAGCTTATGGTGATGGTGGCGGTTTATGATGGTTGTTTTGGGTGATGTTTCAAACGGCAGAAGACAGAAAACAGTAGCAGTAGATGTACAAATGGGTTTGAGTTTCATGGTGATCGGAATAGTGGTAAATCATATTAATCTTCTTCTTCGTGTATATAACCCACCAGAAACAACAATGAATGGGTATTGATGCATGTTTGTACTGAAACAGAAATAGTAAACAGGAATACATAGCATCAAATAGGATTGAAAATAGGAGAGAAGAATTAGAATTAAAGAATCATCAATTGATGGTGTTTGTGTGTAACGAATTCCACTAACAAAGTGTGGGTCATATGCTCATTAGATGTTGTCCATAACAAGGAATAAAAACACCCATTATCATTATTAAAACGATAATATTTCCAGATTGAAGGATTTAATATTATAGCTGTGGTGTTGGTGGTACGTTTAAAATAGAAACAACGGTTAGTAGTTGAATAATAGAAGTGAAATGATGATGGTTTGGTCATGGTCCGAGGGTGGCGATTTCGTGGTTTGTAAATACAGAAAATAAGCATCGAATAGCAAAGATTTGCAGCAGTTTTCGTGGGTTTGATGTTGTAATGGTGGTGACCTTGGTTTGATAGAAAACTGACGACAGAAAAATGGTGGTTGGTTTAAGGTGATGGTCTAGCTTGGAGATGAACGGTGGTGTGTGGTGGAATGGTTAAAATGGTTTGGAAGCTTTTGTGTGGTTTGGTGGCTTTACTCCTCGCTACCTAATTTCTCCCTTTATAAATATATATATATATATATATATATATATATATATATATATATATATATATATATATATATATATATATATATATCCTACCTGCTTCTTACTATATCCTATATGTATTATATTATACTTTCTCAATAACTCAATTATTTTAATATGTCCATTAACCACCTCTTTCTCTATTTATTATTATGACCATGAAATTATGCTTTAATGTTTGTGAGAGTTGGTAAAAAGAGACATATAAAAAGACTTGGTTGTATGTAGGTTAAATGTACAGCTCATATTTCTACATAAAAAGATTTGGCGATCTTCTTTTCAAAAAGTAATTTGACTCCATTCAAAATTCCATAACCACTTGTGATATATTATTATCATATTTACATATTATTATTTTTATCAGCAAAAATCCAATTACTTTCAATAATTTCCTCAGGATCGTATGTCCCATTTTATAAACACCACACCTTTAAAACATATCCATTTTGTTCATATATATATATATATATATATATATATATATATATATATATATATATATATATATATATATATATATATATATATATATATATATATATATATATATATATATATATTCTTGATTCTCATAAACTGACTAAGGAGTGTTTACATAATTAGTCATTGTGGCTTCTTTAATAATGAAAAGTTCTGGATACTTATTTAAGGTGATTTGAAAACATATTATAAAGCTTGATCCAAGTGCCCATCAAAAGTAATCTAATTTACATGACTTAAAATTCAAATCTTCGTGATTCATAAATTTATTTATTTATTTATTTATTGTACAACTATTTACAGTTCAAAGATTTTGAGATTCAATTGAATAGACTTTGCTTATCGTATTGAAATCATATAGAGATTAAGTTTAAATTTGGTCGGAAATTCCCGGGTCATCACATATGAACCCATCAGATGAATTGGGGATGGCTGATTGGTTGATTCATTCTGGTGACGCTGTTTTTGGAGCTTAGGTGAACATCCATGTCGGAATTGCTATCGGAATAGCTATTGGAATCTGAGGGACTCGAACTGGTTGAGGGATTCATCTCGTACGATCAGATGAAGGATTTTCGACAAGAAATAGATTATAGGATGTAGATTAGTATCCTGCAATACATAATTTACATATGCATATATAATACTAAAATCCCATAAGTTACGGAGGAATATACGGAGTATGTCAGGCAGAGTTTTCAGTAATAGATATGCTAAGATATGAATTAGCGAATATGCTAAGATATGAGTTTTGTCTATACACTATTTATGCAATCAATGTAGTAAGATGTGTCTAGACTAAGAATGATAAGCAGGTAATTTCCTAAGGAGGATAAGCAGATGATTTCTAAAAAAAAAATTGATAAGCAAAACTTTTGACATGCAGACACGGTCGAAGTCCAGACTCACTAATGCATCTAAACAACTACTAGTTAGACACTCTAATGCAAGACCTCGTTCGCTAAGACCACCGCTCTGATACCAACTGTGACGCCCCGTCCTAATCCATTCGGACGAAGTCCATTTCAATTATAAACGATTCACAACAGTTGATTACATCGCAAGGTACTTGACCTCTATATGATACATTTTACAAACATTGCATTCGTTTTTGAAAAGTCAATCTTTCATTTCATCGAAAGTTGACAACATGCATACCATTTCGTAATATATCATACTATAATTGACTTAATAATAATCTTGATGGACTCAACGACTCGAATGCAACGTCTTTTGAAATATGTCATGAATGACTCCAAATAATATCTCTAAGATGAGCAAATGCACAGCGAAAGATTTCTTTCGTACCTGAGAATAAACATGCTTTAAAGTGTCAACCAAAAGGTTGGTGAGTTCATTAGTTTAACATAAATAATCATTTCATAATTTTAATAGACCACAAGATTTCATATTTCCATTTCTCATAAACAAACGTCCCATACATAGAGACAAAAATATCATTCATATGGATTGAACACCTGGTAACCAACATTAACAATATGCATATAAGAATATCCCCATCATTCCGGGATCCTCCTTCGGACATGATATAAATTTTGAAGTACTAAAGCATCTGGTACTTTGGATGGGGCTTGTTGGGCCTGATAGATCTATCTTTAGGATTCGCGTCAATTAGGGTGTCTGTTCCCTAATTCTTAGATTACCAGACTTAATAAAAAGGGGCATATTCGATTTCGATCATTCAACCATATAATGTAGTTTCAATTACTTGTGTCTATCTCGTAAAACAGTTATAAAAACAGTGCATGTATTCTCAGTCCCAAAAATATATATTGCAAAAGTATTTAAAAAGGGATTAATGAAACTCACATACTGTATTTTGTAGTAAAAATACATATGACGACATTGAACCAGTGTGGGGGTTGACCTCGGATTCACGAACCTATATCATGTATATATATATATTAACACATTGTAATCGAACATATTTATATACTATTATTATTAATGATATATTTGTTATTTTAATGAATTATATGCTTCATTAATTAATTAACTATATTTATTTTATAATTACTTAATATCAATGTAGTTAGGTTATATGTTTTAACTATTTTTTTATAAAAATATTATTTTTTGTTAAAATAATAATTATAGTTATACTACAATAATGATAACAATAATAATATTAATAATGATAGAAATGATATTTTTAGTAATAATGTTACTAAAATGATAATTTTTCTAATAATAATAATAAAAATAATAATAATAATAATAATAATAATAATAATAATAATAATAATAATAATAATAATAATAATAATAATCATAATAATAATAGTGATAATAATAATCATAATAATCATAATAATAATAATAATAATAATAATAATAATAATAATAATAATAATAATAATAATAATAATAATAATAATAATAAAAGAGTACAACCTTTGAAGAAAGGAGCTTTAAAAATAAAACGCCACTGCCCGGGGTCGATCCTGAGACCTCCTACTAACCAACAACACCTCCTAACCATTACGCTTCCATTACTTTTCTGTTTGAATTTATAACTCAATTCTATTAACCCAATATTGTTTCTTCTTCTTCATTTATCAATTATCATTATCATAACCATAATCATGATCATTATAACCATTATCATCTCATAACCACCTCATCATCTAAACATAATAGCAATCATCATCATCATTCGAAGGCCTTTCCATTCATCATCATCCTTTATCAATATCAATTCGTTTGTGAATTTAATGATCAAGATATAAGTGTGTGTGGTGTGTGTGTGGTTCTGCTAGCCATCAGCAGGTTCTTGGCCCGTCAAAAATAAGGATACAGCCCAATCATACATGGCAGTCTCATCAATCCATTAACGGCCCAAAATATATCACTTGTCACGGCCCAAGTGCTTCACAAACCCATTTAGAAACTAACGGCCCACTTATTC
The DNA here is from genome assembly GCF_046630445.1 of Rutidosis leptorrhynchoides. Lineage (NCBI taxonomy): Eukaryota > Viridiplantae > Streptophyta > Magnoliopsida > Asterales > Asteraceae > Rutidosis > Rutidosis leptorrhynchoides. The sequence continues at coordinate 207,554,733 of NC_092339.1, forward strand.
AAATGTTTATAATTTCTGTTTGTTGTCGACTGATCTGGAAAACATTAATCTAACCAAAAAAAAAAAAAAAACTGTATCCATTTGATTTCCTTTTTCTTAAAATCAAACAAGTGGGGTTCGGCCATATTTAAAAAAAACAAACACAAGCAAGTAGTTACAGCCTGTCATGTTTATTATTATTATCTTAATAACATCACTATCATCCTCATCTTTGTTATCAATCATTAAAACAGGAAGTTTGCGGGAGCAGTAGCAACAGCTTTTTCGTGGCTATAACAGGAAAACTGTACCACTGTATCCATTCAATTAAAACATACAAAAAATAACATGTAGCAGGCAGTAATCCCCGATAGTCGGTGGTGGTTCAAGGTTGATCAGGCACACAAGAAGAGGGAGATGAAGTGTGGCAGTTTATAGGGAAAGTGGTGATGATGAATTACGGACAGAAACAGTAAGTAGGGAACACAAGGTGGCGATTGTGTGCGAGATCAAGGGTGGTGATCAAAGTGAGTTCAAACATGAAGATAAACGGAAGCAATAGTGATTTGGTTTGGTTTGGGGCTTGGAAAACGAACAGAAATACGTAGCAAGGGTGGTGATAGTAGTGGTTTACGATGGTTGGAATAGAAGCTGACCAAATGGCAACAGCTCAACAATAATGAACGTGGTGGTTATGGTGTTATATGGGTTGTGATCGAAAAAAAATAGTTACTATGGTGGTGATGAGTTTCACGTAGAAGAAAAACAAGAAAGAAGAAAGAGAGAGAGATAGCAAGAGTGGCATATGGTGGTTGTTTTGGGTCTCACGGTGATGATGATAATAGTTTAATCAAGAAACAAAAAATGTGATGGGTGTATACGATGGTTGTGAAGGTGGCAAACGATGGAGAAGGGTGGTAGGAGTTGATGGTGGTGATGGTACCCTTAATTTGTACAGGAAACAAGAAAACGAGTTACCTTCGTTTGTTGTTTCTTCGAGTTGAAACATGTAACGACCCGGAAATTTCCGACCAAATTTAAACCTTATACTCTATATGTTTCCAACACGATAAGCAAAATCTGAAATGTTGAGTCTAGAAAATTTGAAATCTATGTTTATGTAATCAAATAACCTTTGACTATGCCGATGATTCACGAACAATTGTATGTAAGTAAATATATATAAAATATATAAATATTAACTAATGTTATTATATAATATAATATTATATAATTAATAAATTGTAAGGTTAATTAAAATTGTTAGATTATAATTACTATTAGAACTGGTAGCATTAAAAGTTATAAAATGAAATTTGTTATATGTAATTGTTATATTTATTTTCATTATCAATATTAATATTAATATTAATAATAATACCATTATATGGTTATGTTAATCTTATAAAACTGATATACTTAGTTTGTTATAGTAATATTAGTACTAACATTATTGTTATCATTATTAATATCATTACTATTTTAAATAATGATAAAATAATGATTTTGGTTATTATTATGATTAATATTGTTATTACTATTAATTTTATTTAAAAAAAAAATTATTATTTTTAACATATTATTATTAACATATTATTATTAACTTTATCAACATTATTATCATAATTTATAAAATTATTAATGTTATTATTATTAATAGTTAATATTATCTGTATTATTTTTAATATATTTATAATTATTAATTATGATTATTATTATATAAAATTATATACCGTATATAAATATACAAAATGGGAATCTTTTTCAGTTAAAAATTCCCTATTAATTTGGGTAATCTGTCTCCTAATTTTGTAACCTGGTCATTATCGGATAAATCACAGAATCAAATTTTGTTTGGACACATACATCAAATTTCAACATTTTTGTTCTTACCTGCTTAACTTGATTTCCTAAAAGTCGAATATTGGTACAGATTAATCCACATCTGGTATTCTATATATACATATCGACTGCAAGATGGTAAAGAAAAGCAAATTAAAAAAAAAAAAACAGATAGCAGATAGACCAAACTCGTATACCTCTGTTATCGACCCAGACCATTAAAAACACGATTTTTTTTTAACCAATTCAAAATTGTGTAAATGAAGAGTTGTTAGGAATCTTTTAGGCAAACTATCTGGAAAGTTTCATAGGCTAATTTTTCTTATCGAATACTAATTTGCAAGATTAAGCTTTCGGATTCAAAAGTTAACATATTTGTTCATAGTAAAATTCGATTTCCAGAGGATGATTTAGATTCAATTAAGAAGCCGGATAGTTTCTAATTGTGATTTGAAAACTTTTTCATGTTTTAACTTTGGTCTAAAACGTATTTAATTTTCGAAATTGAATTGAGTTTATATCGTGTTCTACGTTTCCTGTTACAGCAAGATTTTAAAATCTTTTTGTTGTTTTAATCGATCCTGTAAGTCCCAAACTGTTTTTGAGTCCAAAAATTTAATAGATAAAATGATAATTTGATGATTGGAACCTTGGTCGATTTGAATTCGTGATGAGGAAGATGAAGAACATAGGTACCAGCAAATACGGTATTTAATAAATTGGATGAGATACTAAAACAGAATAAGGGCAACAGCCCAAGCGGTTAAGAGTGTGGTGTGGGATACGGGAGGTCTAAGGTTCGATACCCAGCATGGTTGTTTATTTTTTTTGAGGTCCATTTCACTAAGGTAGTCTTTCAAATATTTTATTACTATGTTATTATTATTATTATTATTATTATTATTATTACTATTATTATTAGAATTTAACAAGATTATTACAAGTAATATAATAACTAGAATTATTAATGTTAGGATAAATATTAAAAATGAATCAATATTATTATTATTATTATTATTATTATTATTATTATTATTATTATTATTATTATTATTATTATTATTATTATTACTATCATTATTATTAATAAATCATTAATGTCAAAACTATCATTGTTAAACAGATAAATATTTTGTACTTAAGATATATTTGCTACATATATACTATAATTATATTAAAATCACAAAACTATATTTATCGAATCTATTAATATTATTTATATAAATATATACAAATAACAAACTATCGAATTTTTTTTTTAATATAACATTAAACGATTATGTTTACAAATATGGATATATTAATATAATTATTTAAATATTTACCATTTTGAGTACATACACAAATTAAATATATCATATATAAATTAAGATTTAATAAATTAAGTTGTTCGATTACGATTGTGTGTTAATAAATATACAAATGATATAGGTTCGTGAATCCGAGGCCAACCTTATACTTGATCCATGATGTTATATGTATTTTTACTACAAAATACATTAGGTGAGTATATAGTCCCACTTTTAAACTCTAAATATTTCGGGATGAGAATACATGTATTTTATGTTTTACGTTATGGACACAAGTAACTGAAAAATATATTCTACGTTGAGTTGTACCACTGGCATACTTCCCTGTAGCTTGGTAACTAATATTTACAGCGGTATTGTAAACGCGAATCCTGTTGATAGATCTATTGGGCCTGACAACCCCAACCGGACTGGACGACCAGTATTCAACGGTTGCACAGTACTTCGTTTCGTGACTACACTTGGTACGGTGTAGTAAGATTTCATAATAAAGGGAATATGCGACGTGATTAAATGTTAAGTATGGTTACCAAGTGCTCAACCACTTAGAATATTTTTATTAAAATGTTTATATATGAAATCTTGTGTTCCATTGTTATAACGCTGCTAGCATCAAACCTATATATCTCACCAACCTTTGTGTTGACGTTTTAAAGCATGTTATTCTCAGGTACGAATTAAGTCTTCCGCTGTGCATTAGCTCATGTTAAGGATACTACTTGGAGTTGATCATCGCAAAGGGACCAAATGTTTATGACTTCGTCCAGGAGGATTAGGACGGGTCGTCACAGTTGGTATCAGAGCGTTGGTCTTAGCGAACCAGGTCTCCCATTAGTGTGCCTAACTAGTAGTTGTTAGGATACATTAGTGAGTCTGGACTTTGACCGTGTCTGCCTGTCAAAAGTTTTGCTTATCATTTCTAGTCGGAAATCATCTGCTTATCATCCTTAGGAAATTGCTTGCCTATCATTCTCAAGTCTATACACGCTCTATTGCATTTAGTGCATCGATAGTGTATAGACGAAATTCATATCTTAGCGTATCTGATAATTCCTATCTTGGCGTATCTGTAGATTTGCCTGATATATACCGTAAATTCCTCTGTAGTCTACGAAATCTTTAGGATTATATATATATAGATATTCTATATACATAGAATATCATCCGATATCCGAGAATCATTTCACATCGAAGATCCCTTCCATTCACCAAGTTGCCTCTTGGCAATGAACCAGAATCACTTACCGGCGAACCTGTTCGAGAAACCATTTTCTCCCTTATCTCTAGAGTATCTCGTCACGATTATATAATACTCCATATTTCGAATCTTGTTCATTCGCTCGCTCCAACCGCCAATCATCCCGGTGTACAAGCAGAAGTTAACGAACTACGCGCTCGTGTGACGGCTTTGGAAAATATGGTGCGAATGTTGCAAACGCCAGCAGCAGCACCAGCAGCATAATCAGCACCACCATCATCAACGTCAACGGAATCCTTATTATCCCCAAATCACAACCGCGTCGTAAACCTCCACGTTACAAACTATACCTCAAGTATAATCACCGTTCTACGTATTGTTCTATCTACATTATTTTCGTTCTACATAACGTTCTACATTGGTTATCCTCACTTTACATATCATTCCACATCAATTATCTCCGTTCGATATGACGATTATGTAATTTCTAAAGTTAGAAATTATGTAATCTGGTATTAACGATAAATCAAATGAGTTTAATATCTTATTGACTAATTAAATCCAAAATTGCATCTGAAGAAAATATATATGCAAGTATATTTTCATAAAGATTGTAATTAAAAACTCTTCTGTACAAACTGTTAATGATGAAAAATATTTTAACGGGTGGGTAGTACCCGAGGAATATTTAGAATTCACATTAATAAGTTACACTGTACATTCTTCGAATCTGATGTAACAATCATTTACTATCCTAATTACAACTACCGATATACGTATCCGTTCACCACAGAATAACCATTTCTATTCAAATTTCATATTTGGATTTTGACCTATCAGAATCCAACAAGTGGCATAACGAAGAAAAACATTGGACAAAAAAATAAAATAAAAAGTGTTAGAAACAAACGAATTAATTAATTGAAATATTGTTAGGATTCCACGCTAACTGTTCCGGCTAACTGTTCCTAGCTAACTGATTAACATTTAATTTATCGCAATTTACATTCTCGCAATTTTAATTTCTACACTGTACTTACTGTCGGGACACATGTACAACAATACGTCGGATTAATTCTGAGACAACACGTTGTATAATGGGTCATGATATATATTTATTTATTTTACGCATTTTAAATAACGGGACACGTATACAAGGTTTCGACTTATCATATCGACCCATCTATATATATATTTCGGAATAACCATAGACACTCTATATGTGAAGGTGGGAGTTGGCTATACAGGGTCGGAGTTGATTCCAAAATATATATATACTTTGAGTTGTGATCAATACTGAGACCGGTGCACGGGTCAAGATACGTATTATTTAATTCGAATATTACATATTAAATTATATATGAATTATTGAACTATTGAACTATTGGATAATTGGACTAATAGACTGCTAACTATGGACAAGTAAAATGAATTAAAATATTGATTATAACATATGAAACTAAACTAATCTTCAAGTTTGCCACTTGATTTCATCTTAAACCTCTTTTGTACCTCGACAATTACAATCCGTGTTTAAACCTTTCATGATTCCTGAAAATATCTCAATCGAGAGGTTGAACCAACCGCAACTCTATGGAAGGAAAGATCTTTGCATATATATTTATGCACCCGAAAAACTTTCGAACCCAAAGTCATAGTTTAATCTGTACCCGTGTTGAATCCTTTACCATTTATTAGCAAAAACAACCATACGATTCATTTTCAAAGTAGCCAAATTTTGTCACGGCTACAGCAAGTTAACTTCGACTTCTCAGTAAGACTACTCTTATTATAACCTCAAAATATATACGTTGTCTTTTCGCCTTCGCTACCGGAAAATCTTTTATGTTTCACCCTACTATCATCAGTATTTAATCATCTAAAAACACAATTCTTCCGGAATCACCTAGGGTTGATAACCGATGATTCAAATATCGTAGCATTAAATGCAGAGGAAACAGGGAAGTGATAGATGGTCTAAACGGCCGAAAGTTTGATGATACAGAAAGGAGTGTGAGGAACACTCGGTAGAAAATTTAGTACCGAAAAACGAATTATGCGAAACTATGAAGGAAGCCGTAGACAAATCACAAAGAATAAGTTTGACTCCAAAGGATCCAAATGATTTAGTGCCTGCTGAAACTGTTAGTGAAAACTCTACTCCTTATTCTAAATCTTTCTAGATGATATTCTTCATCATCATCAAATCTTAGATATTATAAGAAATCTTCGTATCTTCCGTCATACATATTCTCCATATTTCTGGAGATATTTTCACAACTATTTTTATCTGGGATCATTTATCTCTCCGTAACATCTGCGTTACAACATAAAAGAAACTGTGTTAGTTTCTAAATTTTGAAATCTTCGAGTTTGAAATAGGAATGTTTTGAAGTAGTGTTGGGAACTGATGCATGAATTAGTATAATATAATGAAACTTGATCAACTTCATTATATTACAGTAAGTCATGTTGAGTTTCTAATGGAATATGATGATTCACCGTACCATCATCATGTGCCATGTTACACGGCTCTTACATTCTATCTAATCTCTAAACATATCAAGAAGATATTTCTTGATGATTCGATTTTTTTTTCCAAGATAATCTGGTAATTTGACAAATCAAAATTTTGCCATTACCATTTCTTTCTAAGAGCATTAGCTATGTTCATTCCAAATTTCATACCTACGAATTCCGGATCATTGCTCGCTTGACTCGAAGTCAGGAAGAGAAAACAAAAGCATGAAGCTCCGAAAAATAATGAAGAATATAAAACCCGATAATAACCCCAAAATTTCAAGCCGTGTATATCAATGCAGATAGCAATATAAAGACACGGGAGGACTAGAAACACTATAAACACAAGAGTATAGTAGAAGTAAATAGATTCTTCTGGTGGTAGATGAAAAAGAAGAATGATAGATGTGAAAATTGAGAGTATATCAAGAATCAGAATGGGATGGAGAATATTGGAAAATGACCTAAAGTAGGAATTAAGAAGAAAGAGTAAAAGATGGGAGTTGTGAAAAAATAAGGAAACGAAGGGGTGGATTTAAAGTGAAATATCCGACAAAGGAATCGAAACAGATTACCGCATTAAATCAAAGGAGATCCTGCTTCCTAAATCGTCGAAGAACCAAATCTTATTACATAAGATTTTCTTTAAATCCCTTAAATTTTGGAAAACAATCCTAATCACGTCATCGGTTAAAACAATTCCATATTCACTCATTTCATTCTTTTGTGATAACTTCACTCGTGCGCTTCATATGATCGAATCGTTTTATCTATATCTCTCAATAATGATAAAACTCCATTATTACCTCACATTCGTCATAAAAACATTCCTATTGTTATCCATGACGACCTCTATCAAATTTTGAGGACGAAATTTCTTTAACGGGTGGGTACTGTAACGACCCGGAAATTTCCGACCAAATTTAAACCTTATACTCTATATGTTTCCAACACGATAAGCAAAATCTGTAATGTTGAGTCTAGAAAATTTGAAATCTATGTTTATGTAATCAAATAACCTTTGACTATGCCGATGATTCACGAACAATTGTATGTAAGTAAATATATATAAAATATATAAATATTAACTAATGTTATTATATAATATAATATTATATAATTAATAAATTGTAAGGTTAATTAAAATTGTTAGATTATAATTACTATTAGAACTGGTAGCATTAAAAGTTATAAAATGAAATTTGTTATATGTAATTGTTATATTTATTTTCATTATCAATATTAATATTAATATTAATAATAATACCATTATATGGTTATGTTAATCTTATAAAACTGATATACTTAGTTTGTTATAGTAATATTAGTACTAACATTATTGTTATCATTATTAATATCATTACTATTTTAAATAATGATAAAATAATGATTTTGGTTATTATTATGATTAATATTGTTATTACTATTAATTTTATTTAAAAAAAAAATTATTATTTTTAACATATTATTATTAACATATTATTATTAACTTTATCAACATTATTATCATAATTTATAAAATTATTAATGTTATTATTATTAATAGTTAATATTATCTGTATTATTTTTAATATATTTATAATTATTAATTATGATTATTATTATATAAAATTATATACCGTATATAAATATACAAAATGGGAATCTTTTTCAGTTAAAAATTCCCTATTAATTTGGGTAATCTGTCTCCTAATTTTGTAACCTGGTCATTATCGGATAAATCACAGAATCAAATTTTGTTTGGACACATACATCAAATTTCAACATTTTTGTTCTTACCTGCTTAACTTGATTTCCTAAAAGTCGAATATTGGTACAGATTAATCCACATCTGGTATTCTATATATACATATCGACTGCAAGATGGTAAAGAAAAGCAAATTAAAAAAAAAAAAAACAGATAGCAGATAGACCAAACTCGTATACCTCTGTTATCGACCCAGACCATTAAAAACACGATTTTTTTTTAACCAATTCAAAATTGTGTAAATGAAGAGTTGTTAGGAATCTTTTAGGCAAACTATCTGGAAAGTTTCATAGGCTAATTTTTCTTATCGAATACTAATTTGCAAGATTAAGCTTTCGGATTCAAAAGTTAACATATTTGTTCATAGTAAAATTCGATTTCCAGAGGATGATTTAGATTCAATTAAGAAGCCGGATAGTTTCTAATTGTGATTTGAAAACTTTTTCATGTTTTAACTTTGGTCTAAAACGTATTTAATTTTCGAAATTGAATTGAGTTTATATCGTGTTCTACGTTTCCTGTTACAGCAAGATTTTAAAATCTTTTTGTTGTTTTAATCGATCCTGTAAGTCCCAAACTGTTTTTGAGTCCAAAAATTTAATAGATAAAATGATAATTTGATGATTGGAACCTTGGTCGATTTGAATTCGTGATGAGGAAGATGAAGAACATAGGTACCAGCAAATACGGTATTTAATAAATTGGATGAGATACTAAAACAGAATAAGGGCAACAGCCCAAGCGGTTAAGAGTGTGGTGTGGGATACGGGAGGTCTAAGGTTCGATACCCAGCATGGTTGTTTATTTTTTTTGAGGTCCATTTCACTAAGGTAGTCTTTCAAATATTTTATTACTATGTTATTATTATTATTATTATTATTATTATTATTATTATTACTATTATTATTAGAATTTAACAAGATTATTACAAGTAATATAATAACTAGAATTATTAATGTTAGGATAAATATTAAAAATGAATCAATATTATTATTATTATTATTATTATTATTATTATTATTATTATTATTATTATTATTATTATTATTATTATTATTATTATTATTATTATTATTATTATTATTATTATTATTATTATTATTATTATTACTATCATTATTATTAATAAATCATTAATGTCAAAACTATCATTGTTAAACAGATAAATATTTTGTACTTAAGATATATTTGCTACATATATACTATAATTATATTAAAATCACAAAACTATATTTATCGAATCTATTAATATTATTTATATAAATATATACAAATAACAAACTATCGAATTTTTTTTTTAATATAACATTAAACGATTATGTTTACAAATATGGATATATTAATATAATTATTTAAATATTTACCATTTTGAGTACATACACAAATTAAATATATCATATATAAATTAAGATTTAATAAATTAAGTTGTTCGATTACGATTGTGTGTTAATAAATATACAAATGATATAGGTTCGTGAATCCGAGGCCAACCTTATACTTGATCCATGATGTTATATGTATTTTTACTACAAAATACATTAGGTGAGTATATAGTCCCACTTTTAAACTCTAAATATTTCGGGATGAGAATACATGTATTTTATGTTTTACGTTATGGACACAAGTAACTGAAAAATATATTCTACGTTGAGTTGTACCACTGGCATACTTCCCTGTAGCTTGGTAACTAATATTTACAGCGGTATTGTAAACGCGAATCCTGTTGATAGATCTATCGGGCCTGACAACCCCAACCGGACTGGACGACCAGTATTCAACGGTTGCACAGTACTTCGTTTCGTGACTACACTTGGTACGGTGTAGTAAGATTTCATAATAAAGGGAATATGCGACGTGATTAAATGTTAAGTATGGTTACCAAGTGCTCAACCACTTAGAATATTTTTATTAAAATGTTTATATATGAAATCTTGTGTTCCATTGTTATAACGCTGCTAGCATCAAACCTATATATCTCACCAACCTTTGTGTTGACGTTTTAAAGCATGTTATTCTCAGGTACGAATTAAGTCTTCCGCTGTGCATTAGCTCATGTTAAGGATACTACTTGGAGTTGATCATCGCAAAGGGACCAAATGTTTATGACTTCGTCCAGGAGGATTAGGACGGGTCGTCACAAAACATATACATGTAATAGTAGCGGTAATTACCTGATGATAAATGAAGATGGTGACAGTTGTTTGTCATGGTGACAATAGCCGGTGAGGTGGTGATAATAGTGGTGATCACGATGCTCTTGTGGTGGCGGTTTTAATCAAATGAAGAGGATGATACACGTCCAAACTATGGTGTTTTGCTGGGTTGTTTATTGATAAAATGTAGAAGGAATAAGGAACATAGAAGGCAAGGTGGGTTTGAGGCTTGATTTGTGATGGTGATTACAATTGAGATCTCATCTATATTCAAGTGTGAATGTATATATAGAATTAGATGCAGATAGGTATAATATATGAGTGGTAAGGAAATGAATTCTATAAAAGAAAAAGTCATATCATATATGTACCACAAACACAGTACACAGATAATAACAATTTTAATATAATAATGATTACTAATTTAAACGTGTTAGTGTGTTGTCAAAATTATATTTGATATTCAGATTAGATAGGATATTTTAGGAATCAAACACAGTAACCAATTAAGAATAGTTAGTAGTCGTGAGTGTGTTTATATACGTATATAAACTCAGTAAGATTCTTCATGTGAGAATAAGAAACAAAAATAGTATTCAATTAAGCACAGTAGTTATATTACATAACTTATCAAATTGAAGAGAAGTAGGAAACATTGAAAAGAAGAAACAGTGTACGATACATTAAGCAGTTTGAGATTTAGATTTTTCTACCGACAGTTTTAACGGACTACTATTTTGTATCCCGTTGTGAAACAGTGGCGGATAAAAAGTGTTCAGAAAATTCTCATATTTTTAAATTAATTATTTTTATTTATTTTAGTCATCATGGTATAAAATTCAATCATTAACTATTAAATAAAAATTACATCAACTGTCCCTCTCATTTATAAGTGAAATATAAAAAGTGTTAAAATTAAATAACTAGATCCTAAATACATTTTTAGTAAGCCTAAAATTTAAAGAACTCATTTTCGGAACACTGTTTATTTTAAAATCACAAAAATTCGAATTTAACTTGTTTAATATCAATCGGAACATCAAACGAGTATTACAATTATTTAATATTTATTTTTAATATACTTTATATATATATAGATATGTTTTAAATAATAATTATTATAATATCCTATTTTATAAAAATAACATTAAATATTTCAAATTATACTTCCAATTATTATTTATATATACACACACATATCTATTTATAAATAGTTGTTCGTGAATCGTCAGGAATGGTCGAAAGTCAAATGAATATATGAACACAGTTTCAAAGTTTTTGAGACTTCAACATTACAGACTTTGCTTATCGTGTCTGAATCATATAAAGATTAAGTTTAAATTTGGTCGGAAATTCCCGGGTCATCACAAAGTTTGTGGAGCACATATCTGATTACCTAATCACTACACCACCCATTGTGCCAGCAACTTTGGGTGTATATTCAGGGTTAACAGATCCACTTGATTTTTTGCAAAGATTTGAAGGTTTGGTTAGCACGTATAACTGGGATGAAGCAATTGCGTGCCGCATTTTCCCAATGGTGTTGCAGGGATTAGCGCGTGAGTGGTTTCATAATCTAAACGCAAGAAGCATTGCGGGTTTTGTTGATTTAAGAGAAAAATTTCTCTTGCAATTTCAAAACTTGTTACCGCAGAAAAAGACCCACATAGAGTGCCACGACATCAAACAAGGCTTTAAAGAGACATTAGGAAGTTTGCTGACAAGATACATTTATGAGTGTCAAAAAATTCCAAATCTCCATGAGGATAAAAAAATCTCTGGTTTTGTACATGCAATAAATCCGCAGAGACACCCAACTCTTGTGCGGCGTCTTCGCAGAGATGTTCCGCACAGTTTTGCTAAAGTCATGCAAGAAACATATGATTACATCCACTGTGGTGAAGACAGTAACATAGTGCAAAACTGCGGCTGGGGCAAGGACAGGGGTTGGCGTGATGATAATGACACATACCGTGATGGTAACGGGGATGGTTACCGCAATTATAACTGCGGATCTGGTCAGCAAAGAAGGAACAATAATGGTGGAAATTGGCGCAATGACCGACAGCGTAATGGGGGAGATGGTGGTAATCAAGGTTATAATAATCGCGACAGGAATTATACGCGTAAATGGAATAATGATTCCTTTGCGGTAATTCAAACTTTGACAAAATCACCAAAAGAGATCCTTTTGCAGGAGCGTGTTGCTAAAGCATTTCCAGATCCACCGCAGTTGAGTGATAATAATAGGCGTGACAAATCATAGTTTTGTATTTTTCATGACGACTATGGGCATGATACAAATCGTTGTCGCGACCTTGTTAAGTTAATCGCAGACGCGGTTGGACAGGGAAAATTCAATCATCTTTTGATTACCAAGAAAGCAAGTTCCACCGATGCGATAGTTGTGCATGCATTGGCAGCTACCCCAAAAACGCCAAATGTTAAAACAGTGGTGCAACAAGAACGCAAAGCACCTGCGGTTAAAAACTTGGGTGCGAAGGTGGTTGGGAAAAAGGATACTTTGCAGCAAATTCAAGTTATAAACATGGTGACTGTTAATGGTGATACACAACATCAAAAGCCGTTGGAAAGCAATGAAAATTGGCAGCATGTGCCTATAACTTTTGCGGCAGAAAATGGTTGCGCATTTTTGGAGGAACCAATTGTTATATCATGCAAGATTGCGGAGTTAGGTATTCAAGTGATGAAAGTCCACATAGACACTGGTAGTAGTGTTGATGTTATGTATAACCAGTGTTTTCGCAAATTGCCAACAGATGTTCAATCCAAGTTGAGGCCAACTGCAATGTCTTTGTCAGGCTTTTCTGGTGAGTCTGCGTGGCCTATAGGGCAGTTGGAGTTGGAAATTGAAGTTGTTGATGAGCAAAATGCACAACTTTCGCGTAAAGCTCAATTGAGTTTGTATGTGATGAATACTGTTTCGCGCTATAACATTCTTTTGGGGCGCACAGCTGTTTGCAGACTGGGCATTGTTTCCTCCCCAATTCACGGGATGGTAAAGTTTGCAACAACCAATGGCATTACGACAGTTACATCTGCGGTTCAGCAGTCATTATGTGCATCTGTAATGTTGAATGATAATGCGGGAACAGAAGGCCATATGGTGGTAACAAACGTAAATGTCATGGTGATTGAGTGATATTAAAATGTGAATATCTGAAGTTCCGCATAGAAGGTTTAATGCGAATGATAGATCATCTGAATTGTGATTTGCATATTCTTGTTTAAAAGTAACAATGCCAAGTGTTTTCACCTATTGATTGTTGTTTGAAAACAATCAAATGTAAATAAATAAAGTGTGTTGATTTTTCTTATGATGTTGTTGTGCGTAAAGTTAATTATGATGCATAAAACAAGAAAGTTATTAAGGTATGGCATAAAAGTGATGGAAAAGCCCACTTTATGCAGTATTCTGCTGAAACTAAGAATACAGTTGATTGCATCAAAATAATGTTAGCTATTGTGAAGCCGCATTAATTCTGTTATGCGAAATTAAATAATGCACATAAATGAGCATTTGTGCGAAAATTATAAATCAGTAGCAACATGAGGATACAAAGTTCAAAATTGAATAAGTGATGGAAAAGCCCACTTAGTGTTTGGTAATAAACATATGGAATGTGTATGCGAAAAGGTAAATATTGGAAATTTTGCCCAAAGTATTAGATTTAGCCGTACTTGGATGCTTCGCAAAAAACACAAATTTATATGCCTAAGGATCATTTTGACGGACTTATAAGATTCATAATGTGCAGATTAGCACGCGCATACAGGTTGTTTCGCATAAAATAATTGTTTATTATGTGCACAATAATAAACAGTGAACATGTAAAGGACAATGCTAGTGGTTATGAATATTAAAAAGTACTTAAAGCGCTATAAAAATTAAAAGTTGCAACTAATATGAACATTTTCTATTAAAAAACCGCATATGACTGCGGTCAAGTGTTACAAACAAAAATACACGCAATCATTATTGCGGATTAACTACATTATTACAAATTAAGTTCCATAATATCTTTCATGGTAACATTTTCCTCTTGGCTAAGCGCAGAGCGCCAGAATGTCAATACACTCGATGCGTTTACTGGTTTCATCATAAATCTGCTTCGCAACCTCTATATCGCATACTTCCTTGTCGATGACCTCTGGATACGGTGGACCAATCCCATAAGCTTTTTCAATTATCGACAGAAATTCGCAACGTTCAAAGAGTTTAGCCGCATTAAGGTACTCTTGGAATTTCTGCAATACAGGTTTGGAATCCATTATCTTATGGCTAAGGGTGGGAAGATATGCGACGAGTTGTTTAAATTGCTCATCTGTAGCTTCAGTGTGGTCACTTGAGCTTCCGCGGATTGAAGTATGGTTTGAGAAGATCCAAGATCTTTCTTTAGTGTTGCGTTTTCCTTCTCTAGACGCGCAATCTTCTTATCAGCTTGCTTTAAAGCTTTTTCTTGAGCCATAAGCTCCTTCACCAACTTGTCCATGCGGGGGACATCATCCACAAGAAGGCATAACGCAGTATATAAATTTTGCACCGGTGCACTTTCCACGGTCTCATCGTCAAATTTCTTAAATTCTGCACAAACATCTGCAGGAACCGCAGATACAAGCTGCTCTAATTGATTTGCAGCTGTTGCGCGGTCGATGTTTATGTGCTCATGAAAATTGTCAAATTTTATTGACATAATAGGGCTTGCTGGAGTGAACTCTTTGCTGAAAACATTGTGTGGAATATCCTGAGAGATATAGAACTGCATACCTTCTTGTGAACCTTTAGTAAGGTCGATGGTTTCTTCGGAAAAATTACAATAATGAATGATACGCATAAAACGCAGTGTGAATGCGTTACAATTAATAATGAAGAATTTTGTATAAAGTAATTGCGGCAAATATTTTGCATACCTTCTTCTTCTTCAGAATCTTAATGACTTGTTTTCCGCATTTCTTTCCTGACGTGGTGGGGTTAATGGTAGAACTTTTGCGTTTACCCTTATCGTGGATTTCCGCAATCTGGTTCTCATTAATCAATGGTTCCTCAACATCAATAACTTCGTCGTTCTCCAATGAACGACAGTATGAGGTGCATCCTTGAATGTTCTTCTGGCGCATAATTTGATCGAGGGAGATCTCTGTGAAAGTTATAATACTTATTGCACAGTCGTATATATTAAAATACGCAGTAACAAAATGCAAATTGAAATAAAAAACAAGTGTATACTATTGTCATCTGCATCCTTGAAGATGCCAAGCTGGTTTGCCCAGGGCCAATATGTGGAAATTCTGCCTACATAAAGAGGCACGATCCCATATGGGCGAATCTGCAAACGCGCATTGACGAGCTGTTGGAAAGTACCGGTTTCATACTCGTCAAGTGTAATGCGATCCTTGCTATTTTTAGAGCAGGAGCTAACCCAGGTGTTAATCTTTTTATAATCGCGGAGGGCGGTTCTTTTTATGAAAAAGTAAGATTGTTGCCATTTGCCAACATTTTCCTTTGGTGTATCCATGACACCATTGTGGCATTTGAAGCTAAACCAGCTAGCATCATGTGTTAGGGTGGAGGAGAATTTGTGAAATACATCTACAGAAGGTGGCCTGTTTATGGCATTGCAGTACATCTCGAACACTATAAGTTTAGCTACCGCATTCGGATAAAATTGGCCAGGACCAACTGCATAAAACTGACATACGGATAAGAAAAAGTTAGTGAAAGGAAGTCTCAGATTGCTTGAATATAGGGAGGTTTCGTAGATCGTAATATATCCTTCTGGAGGATTGTCTGCAGTAACACCTGTTGCAGGTGCAACAGGTGCGAATTGATCAAGTGATGGATAGTTACGTTTGATCTGCTCAAGCAACTCTTCGGTAATTAGCAAATTAAAGTCATGTACTGAAGGTCCGGAAGTTGCTGGGGATCGTGACATAGACATGATAAAAGTAGGGATGAGGTTTGGTTAAGTGTAAGAATGAAAAACGCAGAAAGATGATTGAGTGCGATGAAAATTGTAAGTATGTTTTTTAGAGAGAGAAAATAGTGTGAGAAAGTGAAAATGGACATATGCGGTGATGTTTTCTATTTATACTTGCACGATTGCAAATAGCCGTTTAAGAATAATCATGATGATCCAACGGTTATTAAAATGCGAAGGGATTGCAACGGCTAGAAATATAGCCGTTAGCAGGAAAACTGCAATGCGGATGGATTATTTACGTGATGTGCGACACTGTGTAAGCTATGCGAATGATTTTTTTAAAAAAAGAAGAGAACCCCATAAACACTACAATTTTTTATTTTTTAAGAGTTTATTGTCTTACTTTTTCTGCGAAAATGTAACACAATAAACTGGGGGGACTTGATCATATACATACTTATGTATATGTATATTTTTAGTGCGGAGGCCTTTTAGAGGTGAACGCACAAGACAACTGAACGGCAGTGTGAATGCGGTGGGATTGCGCAGAACATTAAAGAGTGCGAAGGCTTCTCGCAGTGTTTATGCGGAATGCCTAAGTGCCCGCACAACTTACTTCCGCGTAACTCCTAGACCTATAAATAGGGAGCTTGGCCTCTCATTTTAGGTTGTTGATTCTGGAAGAGTTGCCCTAGCCATATTGATTTCTCTCGTGACTTTGCCCGAGACTAAATCATTATTTGGTTAAGGTAATTTACGAAGACCGGGACATGGTTGTTGATCGTTTAGCACTTAACGAAATATGACAATAAGGTCCCAAAACCATAATCGACATCCATTATACCCCCTCATTGCACTCAATCCTTGATTAACCATAATTGGATAATCTAGGATTGATCATATGTATATGTATATGTGTATTTATATTGTTTCCTTTTTAAATACTAACAAAATATTTAACAAATCTTTAGGGTTTTTAAGATTTAACAAAAATCTTTTTTTTTCTTATATATATATATATATATAGTCTTGTATATATATATAGTAAGTATATATATATATATTTTTTAATGCATGTACTTATATATAGTATGTATATATACTTGTTTCCATATTTAACGTTAACAAATCTTGATCAAATCTTTAGGGTTTTTAAGATCTAAACTATTTTTTTTTTAAACCGTAGGTGTATATGTATGTATATGTTTATATATATATTTTTTAACAATATGATTATGATTATGAATAAGATCAAGAACATGAACATGAGTATGAACATAAACATGAATTAAAAAGATAGAATTTAAAAGTTTAGATCTAGGGTTTTTACCTTGTTGGAGATTAACAAGAAAAAGATGAAGATTGCTTGAAGATGAAGATCAAAAACACTTGCAAACCAAGAACACACTTGAAGATCACAAAGAACACGATGAACAAGCTTGAAGATTACTCGAAAACCTTGAAGATGGTGGTGATGATTTCGATGGTGGTGGTGGCCGTGTGTGACGACCCGGAAATTTCCGACCAAATTAAAACTTAATCTTTATATGTTCCAACACAATAAGCAAAGCCTGTAATGTTGAGTCTCGAAATGTTTGAACTATTTATATAGATTCATTTAACCTGTGACTATTTTCGACGATTCACGAACAATTGTGTGTAAATAAATATGTAAATATATATACATGTATAAATATAAGAGTGCATATTAAGTTGTATTAATAAAATACAAAATAATCATTTGAATTGAAAATGTAAAATAATGTACAAGCATAATTAAGATTAAAATTTATTTATGATTTAAACGAATTCTTATTTTTATTTATTATCATTTTTATGATATTATTTAGTTATTTTATTAGAATTATTATTAATATTATTAGGGTATTTACTATTAATATTTATTAAAAATAAAAATAGGGAATCCCATTATGTTAGAAGTAACTATCAATTTTTTTTTCTTTTTCTTCACATGAAAATAATTTACGTACTTCATGTCTCCAGTTTGTTACAAGTCTACTTCACAAATCAATTGGAAATCAATTTAACTGTTAAATCATGTACCTAATCACTCTATATAAGTTACAAACTGCAATTTGAGTTGAAAACAAAGAAAACCCAGAAAATAAGCTCGACACTCGGTACATTCATCTTTTTCACCATATTTTGATTTAGAATAAATTTTCAAAATGTAATAATGCAGCCATGTTAGGAATCGTCTATCTAAACTATCTGTAAGTTTTCAATCCTCAATTCTTTCTATTAATTTCTAATTTGAGAGTCAAAGTTTTGGTTTTCAAAGTCAACTAAGTGTTCTTGAATCAAATTCGAGTTTGTTTTGATATCTCCAGTTAATTTGATGATCCATAAAGATTATAGGAATGATTTGCAACACAATTCATGTTGTAATCATAACCTATAACACTCTTAATCTAAAAATCAATTTTTGAGTTCTTGAGTTCTTCACAGTGATATACACTAACGTGAATTCGAAACAAATTTCAAAAACTAAAAATGTAGAGTTGTTAGGAATCATTTACTTAAACTTCCTGCAAAATCTCAAGTTCCAATTCTTGATAACGAATTCGAATTTGCGAGTCAAAGTTAAATTGTCAAAAGTCAACTGTTTTATTCTTGGAGAAATTAGAGCTTGTTTTGATGTTTTAAGTTCAATTGACGATTTCAATAGTTTTTAGGAATGATTTGAAACATGTTTCATGTTGTAAAGATTGTCCAAAACGAACTCAAAATTGAAAACAAAATATTTTTTTCTTGGCTACAATAGGATTTTTTTTTTTTTTCTCATTTTTTTTATATCATGAACACATTTTTATTTTTTGTTTCATGTTTGTTTAGAAGTCCTAAAACCATTTTGATGATTGACTATTAAGAATGAAGTTGTTTGATTGTTTAGATTTTGGTGAAGAAGATGAAGTGGGTTGAAACATGTAATAGATAAGTATTTGGGTTTGTATTATAAATCAGAAAAATTCAAATGGAGGAATGGTTAAGGGTGTTGATGAGTGAACGAGAGGTCTCGGGTTCGAGCCCGGCTTGGTGCAATTTTTTTAAAACTGACTCCTAAGGTAGTTTTATACTTTTAAAAATTATTATTATTATTAATATTATTATTATTATCCTTAGGTATTTCTACAATTATTAATTTTACAAAACAAAAGATATATATGTAAATATATTATTACATAAAATATACTAATATTACATAAAATTATGTTTCAACTAATATTATTGATATAACATTAATTAAATATCAAATAAGTATCATAATATATTATAAGAATTATTAATACATAACAAATATATAAACTTAATTGATTTATACTATAATGTGTTAATACTTGATATAGGTTCGTGAATCCGAGGCCAACCCTGCATTTTTCAATGTCGTCATATGTATTTTTACTACAAAATACAGTATTGTGAGTTTCATTTACCTTTTTACCCTTTATATTTTTGGGCTGAGAATACATGCGCAAGTTTTATAACTGTTTTACGAAATAGACACAAGTAATCGAAATTACGTTCTATGGTTGAATGATCGAAACTGAATATGCCCCTTTTTATTAAGTCTGGTAATCTAAGAATTAGGGAACAGACACCCTAATTGACGCGAACTCTAAAGATAGATCTATCGGGCCCAACAAGCCCCATCCAAAGTACCGGATGCTTTAGTACTTTGAAATTTATATCATGTCCGAAGGAGGATCCCGGAATGATGGGGATATTCTTATATGCATATTGTGAATGTCGGTTACCAGGTGTTCAATCCATATGAATGATATTTTTGTCTCTATGCATGGGACGTATGATTATGAGAAATGAAAGTATGAAATCTTGTGGTCTATTAAAATTATGAAATGATTCTTTATGATAAACTAATGAACTCACCAACCTTTTGGTTGACACTTTAAAGCATGTTTATTCTCAGGTACGAAAGAAATCTTCCGATGTGCATTTGCTCATATTAGAGATATTACTTGGAGTCATTCATGACATATTTCAAAAGATGTTACATTCGAGTCGTTGAGTTCATCAAGATTATTATTAAGTCAATTATATTTGGATATATTATGAAATGCTTTACATGCCTGTCAACTGTCGATGTAACGAAAGTTTGTCTTTTAAAAACGAATGCAATGTTTGTAAAATTTATCATATAGAGGTCAATTACCTCGCGATGTAATCAACTGTTGTGAATTGTTTGTAATCGATATGGACTTCGTTCGGATGGATTAGGACGGGTCTCTACACCGTGAGCCTAGGAGAGGGAGATAGAGAGATTGATCTTTGAGAGAGGATTGGGAGAATTGTTTTGGTATATAGAATGCATTAGCCTATGTGACAACCCGGAAATTTCCAACAAAATTTAAACTTTAATCTTTATATGTTTCCGACACGATAAGCAATATTTGTTAAGTTAAATTTCAAGAATTTTAAACTATGTTCGTACATTCATTCAACCTCGACCAAGTTCCAACGATTCACGAACCATTAAACGAATATGATTATATATGTATATGTGTATATATATTATAACTTGAAACATAAACAAAATATTAGATTAAATACTTTATATGATTGTATCTGTTTCAAAATGTTTATCAATGGAATTAGAAGATAAGATCAAATGATTGAATTATCAGATATATTGAATTATGATTACAAGTCTCTGTTGAAAGGCCCACGTTGATTTGAGAAATCTTTTCATTTTAACAATATTCGGAAAATGGTAAAGTGATTTATAAATATGAACAAATTGTCAATCATTGAGAACTAGACAAAGGATAGTGGAAGATTGAATTTAAAGACTCGATTGATCTATTTAGTTTCAAACGTACAAAAACGTTTTCAGTTTAAAAAGAACTTTATTATTAAAACGTATATAACTTTTATAAATATCTAGAACCACTTTTGACAACTCATTACTTAACTAGTATGATAAAGATAACGATATTTATATTTTATTTTATTAAATATATATAACGATTTAAATTAATATTATATATATTTATACGCGTATTATACGTACATAGTTTTATACTTTTACTATACTTAAACTTTACCTTTACTTTATTTTTACTTTACTTTAACTTTAATAATTCATACTTTAATAATTCACTTTAATAATTCATACTTTAATAATTCACTTTAATAATTCATACTTTAATAATTCACTTTAATAATTCATACTTTAATAATTCACTTTAATAATTCATACTTTAATAATTCACTTTAATAATTCAAAAATCTATTATAAATAGAATTCAATAGGTTTCATTATTTCATAGAAACTTGAAAATAGTTTTCTCTAAACTCTCTCAATCAATTTACATATATATATTTACTCCGTATTATCTCAAGATATTATTAGTATACATAAAATATTACGACGGAGTGCTGTCCGAGTGATTTCGAAGTTGTTTTTTCGAGTGGGATAGGATTAAGGAAATTATGGGTTATAGCTATGGAGGTGATTGAGTATGGTTCATGGGTATGCTCGTGATGTCAATATAGTGTTTATCATCTCCGTTGCGTTTACGTACCTTTCCTGCAATATTGAATCTCAATATTAATATGTGAGTACTCATAATTTAATTTTTACATACTAATAGTGTATCCCTGACTAGTGCTCGAGTATATAGGATTATGCATGCTTGTACTTTTGATATTGCCATTAGATAGGTTATGTTGATTCCTGAATTAGTTACATATACGATTGAGATAAGGTATAAGATATGCATGTCGTTGGAAAGCTAGCGAAAAATAGTTGAATTTTGGTTTACGAATCACTTGAATCCAAGTAACGGTTAGAAAGTTATGAAATAAACAAATTGCATAATTAATTTCGTAATTAAAATTGCTGATGATAATTAGTGAACTAATTTTTTGGGTTATAAAAAGTGGTTATTTAGATTCTACTCGTCGAGTAGATGAATTTTCATATAAAGCACGTCTCGTTTCGTTGAACGGTTGTCAAGTTATGGACAAAAGAAGTTTTGCAAATTTTGATGAAATGTCAAAACGGGAACTGAAATTCTTGCTGATCTGCGTTGTTTCATATATAAAAAAAATACCACTGAATTATTTGCTGTAAGGTCTAACAAATGACTCTGGCCGTTTGTCAATTCGAGTCTCGACGATTTTTCTAAAAATCATCAAAGTTGACGGTTTGGTCACATTTTAAAATTCTAAAAAGAGCTGAAACTTTTTTATTTAAAAATGTCAGTTTTGTATCAGTTGTCATGGTCGGCCTGATATGTGTTTACTCTTGCCAAAAATCATGTTATATCTTTGTGGTAACAAGAATTTGCAGGCTTTGACCGTTTGTCAATACGAGTTTTGAGGAATTTTCTAAAAATCACCAAAGTAGGCTACTCGGCCACTTTTGTAAATTTATTAAAGCTGAAAAATTAACTTTGAAACGCCGAAAACGCGTTGGCAACTACGAGTTGTCTAGGTTTAGTTTACTTCTGTAATATTTATGCTTAATCTTTTTGGTAATGTGTAACTTTTATCTTTGGCCGTTTATCAATCGGAGTTCCGATAATTTTTCTAAAAATAGCTGAAGTGACCCGTTTAGTCATGTTTGACCGAAAATCATTATATATTTGCATGCGACCTCATTTTTACTTTGACCTTTGACTTTTGACTTTAACCTTTGACTTTTGACTTTGAACTTTGACTTTTCCTGTTAACTTTTCAGTTAACTTTTTGTGTTGATTTTCTCTAAAAAAAAAAAAAAAAAAAACTAAAATACTATTTTATGATTATGAAACCATTTGTGTTACGTTGTTTCACACGTCACCTTTTACTAGAATCTTAATTGAGCATGAGTAATATAACATGTTACTATACTGTAGAGTCAGACTCGAGCTATAGGATAGGATTACACTATGACCTGACCTAAATTGCTATACAAATATTGACCAACATATAAATATATATAATTAATATAGGTTCGTGAATCCGAGGCCAACCTTGCACTTGTTCAATGACGTTATATGTATTTTTACTACGAAATACAATATGGTGAGTTTCATTTGCCCTTTTTACTCTTTACGTTTTTGGGCTGAGAATACATGTAAATGCTTTATTAACTATTTTACAATATTTATATGCGTGAGTTTCATTTGCCTTTTTACCCTTTATATTTTTGGGACTGAGAATACATGCGCTTTTATAAATGTTTGACGAAATAGACACAAGTAATTGAAACTACATTCTATGGTTGAATTATCGAAATCGAATATCCCCCTTTTTATTAAAGTCTGGTAATCTAAGAATTAGGGAACAGACACCCTAATTGACGCGAATCCTAAAGATAGATCTATTGGGCCTAACAAACCCCATCCAAAGTACCGGATGCTTTAGTACTTCGAAATTTATATCATGTCCGAAGGAGGATCCCGGAATGATAGGGGATATTCTTATATGCATATTGTTAATGTCGGTTACCAGGTGTTCACCATATGAATGATTATTTTTGTCTCTATGCATGGGACGTTTATGAGAATCGGAAATGAAATTCTTGTGGTCTATTAAAATGATGGAAATAAATGATTATGATAAACTAATGAACTCACCAACCTTTTGGTTGACACTTTAAAGCATGTTTATTCTCAGGTGTTAAAGAAATCTTCCGCTGTGCATTTGCTCATTTTAAAGCTATTACTTGGAGTCTTTCATAGCATATTTCGAAGAACGTTGCATTCGAGTCATTGAGTTCATCAAAGATTATTATTAAATCAATTTATAGTTGGATAGTGGATATTATGAAATGGTATGCATGCCGGTCAATTTTTGATGTAAAGAAAGATTGTCTTTTAAAAACGAATGCAATGTTTGTAAAATGTATAATATAGAGGTCAAATACCTCGCAAAGTAATCAACTATTGTGAATCGTTTATAATGTATATGAACGGGTCCTTTCAGTTGGTATCAGAGCGGTGGTCTTAGCGAACCAGGTCTGCATTAGTGTGTCTAACAGATAAGTCGATAGGATGCATTAGTGAGTCTGGACTTCGACCGTGTCTGCATGTCAATAGTTTTGCTTATCATTTTGTGTCAAAAATTAACTACTTATCATCCTCAGGAAATTACCTGCTTATCATTTTTAGTCTAAGACACGTCTTGCTGCATTGATTGCATGAATAGTGTATAGACAAAAATTCATATCTTAGCGTATCTGCTAAATCATATCTTATCGTATCTATTACTGTAAACGTTGCCTGATATATCCCGTAAATTCCTCCGTAATTTACGAAATCTTTTGTTAAATATATATGGATATTCTATGTAATTAGAATACCATCCGATAACCGAAAATCATTTCATATCGAAAAAAAAATCCTTATTCAATCGTACGAAATGGAATTCATCATTAATTCAAGTTCCTCGGATTTCGAAATGGAATCCCACTCCAGCTCCGAAAGTAGTGTGACCGGAATAGATCAACCAATCAGTCATCACCTATTCTGGATGAATTGGGGATGGGTTCGTAGCCTCCTCAATTTGGCTAAGTTCAGTTGGTAGTTCTAATCGGTACACCACGGGACCAACTCTTTGAGTGATCGTGAAAGGTCCAACATATCGTGGACTGAGTTTACTTCGTTTACCAAAGCGGACAACACCTTTCCAAGGGGATACTTTCAACATGACTTTATCTCCAACTTGGATTTCTATATCCTTTCGCTTTCTATCGGCATAGCTCTTTTGTCGGCTACGGGCAGTTTCTAATTGTTGCTTAATCTGGACGATCTTTTTCGGTAGTTTCGTGAATAATTTCAGGACCAGTTAAATGTCTGTCCTCAAGTTCGTCCCAACACAAAGGGGATCTACATTTTCAGCCGTATAAAACTTCAAAAGGTGCAGCTTTAATGCTAGAGTGATAACTGTTGCTGTAAGAAAATTCAGCTAAAGGTAGATGTCTGTCCCATCCTTTACAGAAATCGATTGCACAAGCACGTAGCATATAACGACCCTCATTTTTCTATTCTAAATTTTTCCATATTAAATGCCAAACAATATAATTAAACTTAACGATTTTTAAGTATTAAGAATTATAAATTATATTAATTAACTTTGTGTAAAAATTGACAAGTTAATAAAAGATAAAATAATGAGTTAATAAACTTTCGTGAACAAAATAAATAACCTTAAACCTTGTACACTTAAATAATTAAACTTGGATAATTAAGGAACCAATTAAGCTAATTTAAAGTACAAGGACTAAAGTGAAAAATTTCCAAACCCTTCCTTAAAAACCCTAGCCGAAAATTTAAAAAAAAAAGAGATGAAATGCCTATTTTGCCCCTCTAAATTTTGGCTCCCATATCACCTCCTCAATCCTTGACTTGTTTCCTAAGTAAAACTTAACCTAAACCTAATTCTAGAATTCTCTAATCTTTCCTATAAATAGGGACCTAGGCTAACCCATTTTTCGTACCAAATCATTCTTACAAATCTCTCTCAAGTCTCTCTCTCCCTCTTCTAATTTTCGGCCAAGAAGACCGAAAATCACCACCATCACCATCGAAAATCATCATCATCTTCAAGGTTATTCTAGTGATCTTCAAGCTCGTTCTTCGTGTTCTTCAAAGATCTTCAAGGTGTTCTTGGTTTTTGGAGTGCTTTGATCTTCATCTTCAAGTGTTTCTTCTTTTCTTTTGTTAACCATCTTCAAATCTTCAAGATATAACATAAACCCTAAACTTATTTACATAATCTTTGATCTATGTTTTCAATGCATATTCATGTTACAATCTTGTTAATTCAAACAAATAAACACATATACATTATATACATGTACACGCATAGATATATATATATATATATATATATATATATATATATATATATATATATATATATATATATATATATATATATATATATATATATATATATATATATATATATATATATATATATATATATATATATATATTAATGTAAAAAAATTAAATATGTATGTATATGTGAAGTCGACCGAAAAAAAAGTGGGGGGGGGGGGATAAGAGAGTTTGATCTTTAGAAACCTAAAACCTAATAAAGATTATGTTAAGGTGGTTATAATTGGAAGGTATATATACATTACATATATATCTACTAGTTTAAAAAAAGATATATAAATATATACATACACACATATACGGTTTTTATAAATAAATAAAAAGAGAATTTTTGTTTGATCTTTAAACCCTAGGAGATTTGATAAAAGATATGTTAGTGATTAAAAAAGGAAACAAATATATATACATACATATGTGATTTATATATGTACAAAAAGGAAAAAAAAATATTTTTGTTATATATATACATATACATACGCCTATATATATATAAAAAAATAAAAACTATATACATATACATACACGATATATATACATATATATTAAATAATTAAACCCTAAATTAACCTAACCCTAATTATTAAACCCTAATTTATTAAACCCTAATTTATTAAAACTCTAATACAACTTAACCCTAAACATTAAATATAAAACCCTAATAATCATTACCTTATCATTACTTCCTAAACCCTAATCATTTAATACTACTTTAATTAATTAAACCTAATTAATTAATAATACTACTTAACTAATAAACCCTAATACTACTTATACTATATTACTAATACTAGTTATACTTAACACTTATACACTTATACTACTACTTAACACTTACACTATTACTAACACTTATAATATACTACTTATAGTATGACACATGATTACAATAGTCATTCACGATAAAGTGAGGATTACTCGAACGTCAACGCTACTTAAGGCCTAGGGTAATCCTTGGTACCACTATGGGACGCTTGTGGATTTCGAATGCCAAACTTAGATTTTGGTCGAGAAATCCTGGGCCAACCGGTAACAATTGGTCATTCTAGTGACTCAGCGGTGGAATAGATGTTTGGGTATGGTGCACAATGTCAAACCCGACTATAGTAATCATACACTTAGTTACTTTCTGATGCGTGATTATGACTTTAAAAACGCAATTTAGAACAAGCTTTCTTCACTTAAACAGATCTGAACACAAACCCCCAAATTGTAACAGCAACAACCCCAAAATAGAGTATAAAACTCTGAAATAAGAACACAAAGGATAGATAATCTAAACCCTTAATTGATAAAGATACCACCACAATTAGAGATCTAGAAACACTCCAAATCTTCAACTACAGCTGATAAAGATTCCACCACAACTATAATATCATATATGAAAATTTGGATATCACCACAATGTTTGATAAAGTAACACCACAAACACTGATAAAGAAACCACTCTTAGCCACCGGAATCAAAGATTCGTAAAGACACAAAGATTTTGTAAATAGATAAGCTCTATCAAACTTTTCATTCAATCATCAACCAAGTTTTACAATTACAAGAGCTCTCTATTTATAGAAGAAGCTTAACAGCTATTTTCTAAATAAGACAAAAACTAAAAAGGAAATGGAGATAAAAAGGACAAACAATTACAAATTAGCCAATAAGAATAAAGGACACAATCTGCAAAAAGCCTGCCATTTGTTAGTGCTCCTTCCCATGATAAAAGCATCCAATGATAAATGGGAATCTTCCTTGGACAGCTAACATTCTTCTAGAACAGCCACACACGTGTTAAGCACATGACCTAACCAGTTTATTGAAAAGCATAAGTAAACTTTGAATTGTATCAGCAAGTTGGCCCCTTAAAAGAAAAACAACGTCGCCTGCTGGTTGAACTAAGTTCCGTGTGCTGGTTGAGCTTAAAATTCTTCAGCTTGTTGAACTAGCTGGTTTGTCTAAGTATAACTTTGCTGGCTCGATTTGCTGGTTACTCGGCTGAGTGAATTAAAGCTTTACTGACTAAACTAAAGCTCATTTGATGGTTCGGCTAGCTGGTTCTTCTTAATTGCTGGCTTGCCTTCAACTATCAAAACTTTATTCTTGAAAACATAACTACTTCAGTTTAAGGACTGAAGTAGGGTAACCCCTGATCTTGTTGAACCAGCTCCAAAAACAATTAAATGATATGAAAGAGATGGCAACACGTCCATTGCTTGACCAGATTCGAGTGTGACATCATTTGAGCTTGTTCTAGTTGTGTTGCTGGTTTCATTGCTCAGCTCACCCGCATCATCCTCCCCCTCTAAAAAGGATCTTGACCTCAAGTTCTCGAGGTTGTCATCTTCCAAGTAAGGCATCAGATCACCAACATTAAAAGTACTAGACACAGCAGTATCACTAGGCAGCTCGACCTTGTAAGCATTATCACCAACTTTTTCCAACACTTTAAATGGGCCCTCAGCTCTTGGCATCAGCTTGTTCTTCCTTCTTGCTGGGAACCTTTCCTTCCTTAGATGAATCCAAACAAGATCACCAAGAATAAAAGTGGGCTGCTTTCTATGCTGGTTAGCTTTAGCCTTGTATTGCTGGTTGGTCTTCTCAATTTTAGCTTTCACCTGCTCATACAGCTTCTTCATTTCTTTTGCCTTTGCTACTGCCTCAACACTTGCCTTAGGCTCAATTGCAAAAGGAACCAAATCAATGGGAGTGAGTGGATTTGCGCCATAACAGATTTCAAATGGTGATTTTCCAGTAGAGTAATTAGGTGCTCTGTTGAAAGCAAATTCAGCATGTGCAAGCTTCAAATCCCACTCCTTTAAACTTTTCTTCACAAGTGTTCTCAGCAGCATTCCCACAGTTCTATTAGTAACTTCGGTTTGGCCATCAGTTTGGGGATGGTGAGATGTGCTGAATAAAAGCTTAGTACCAAGCAGCTTCCATAATGTCTTCCAAAAATAGCTTAAAAACTTTGTATCTCGATCAGACACAATGCTTTTGGGAACTATATGAAGACGAACAATCTCTTTCAAGAACAAGGCTGCAATAATAGTAGCATCATTGGTTTTGTTGCAGGCTATGAAATGAGCCATCTTTGAAAACCTGTCAACAACAACCATAATAGAATCTTTGCCTCGCTGAGTTCTTGGCAATGCAACAATAAAGTCAATGCTTAAATCTTCCCATGGCTGGTTGGGAAAAGGAAGAGGAGTATACAAACCCTTATGAAATGCTGACTTAGCTTGAAAGCATGTAGCACAGCGATTAATCACAGCTTTGACATCTTTATCCATACATGGCCAGTAGAAGTGTTCACTTAGGATATCCAATGTCTTGTTAATCCCAAAATGACCACCTAAACCACCTCCATGTGCTTCTCTAATTAGCAACTCCCTGATTGAATCTTTTGGGATGCACAATCTGCTGCCCTTGAATAGAAAACCATCTTGCTCAACATAATCTCTTTTGGACTCAGCAGGAGAACAGTTCAAAATAGGAGCAAAGTCTGGATCAGCTTCATATAACTCCTTAACAAATGAAAATCCAAGAACTCTAGCTTCCAGAATTGACAACAAAGAATATCTTCTTGAAAGAGCATCATCAACAACATTAGAAGTACCAGCCTTGTGTTTAGACACAAAGGAGTACATCTGCAAGAATTCAACCCATTTTGCATGCCTTGGATTTAATTTGTGCTTCCCATTAATGTATTTTAATGCTTCATGATCAGAAAAGAGAACAAACTGCCTTGGCTTCAAATAATGTGACCAATGATCAATAGCTCGAATGATGGCATAAAACTCTTTATCATAAGTGCTATAATTCAGCTTTGACCCATTTAGCTTTTCACTGAAATAAGCTACTGGTCTTTTTCCTTGCACTAGCACAGCTCCAATGCCAACACCACTTGCATCACATTCAAGTTCAAATAGCATATCAAAATTAGGTAAAGCAAGTATAGGTGCTGAACTTAGCTTTTCTTTCAATGATTCAAATGCTAATTGAGCAGAATTAGACCATTCGAACACCCCTTTCCTCATACAATCAGAAATTGGAGCAACAAGTGTGGAGAAGTCTTTGATAAATCTTTTATAAAATGAAGCTAAACCATGAAAACTTCTGACTTCAGTAATGGAAGAAGGACTAGGCCATGATCTGATTGCTTCCACCTTAGATGGATCCATTGAAATGCCTTCTTCAGAAACCACATGTAGTAACCCGAACTTTTCCATGTTTATATATATATATATTAAATGAAATTGTTATTTACATGATTAAGTGTTTCCAACATGTTAAGCAATCAAACTTGTTAAGACTTGATTAATTGAAATAGGTTTCATATAGACAATTGACCACCCAAGTTGACATGTGATTCACGAATGTTAAAACTTGTAAAAACTATACGATGACATATATATGGTTATATATATAGTTAACATGATTTTATTATAAGTATGTATCTCATTAGGTATTTTAACAATGAGTTATATACATAAAAATGAGACTATTAATTTAAGAAACTCGAAAACGATATATATAACGATTATCGTTATAACAACGTCTTACTAGGTACATATGAATCATATTAAGATATTGATACACTTGGCTAATTATGTTAAATGATAAGTAAATATATAATTAAGTGTATTAACAATGAAATACATATGTAAAAATAAGACTACTAACTTAATGATTTCGAAACGAGACATATATGTAACGATTATCGTTGTAACGACATTTAACTGTATATATATCATACTAAGATATATTATATATCATAATATCATTATAATATAACAATTTAACATCTCATTTGTTATAATAAACAATGGGTTAAGAACATTCAACAAGATCGTTAACCTAAAGGTTTCAAAACAACATTTACATGTAACGACTAACGATGACTTAACGACTCAGTTAAAATGTATATACATGTAGTGTTTTAATATGTATTCATACACTTTTGGAAGACTTCAAGACACTTATCAAAATACTTCTACTTAACAAAAAGGCTTACAATTACATCCTCGTTCAGTTTCATCAACAATTCTACTCGTATGCACCCGTATTCGTACTTGTACAATACACAGCTTTTAGATGTATGTACTATTGGTATATACACTCCAATGATCAGCTCTTAGCAGCCCATGCGAGTCACCTAACATATGTGGGAACCATCATTTGGCAACTAGCATGAAATATCTCATAAAATTACAAAAATATGAGTAATCATTCATGACTTATTTACATGAAAACAAAATTACATATCCTTTATATCTAATCCATACACCAACGACCAAAAACACCTACAAACACTTTCATTCTTCAATTTTCTTCATCTAATTGATCTCTCTCAAGTTCTAACTTCAAGTTCTAAGTGTTCTTCATAAATTCTACAAGTTCTAGTTACATAAAATCAAGAATACTTTCAAGTTTGCTAGCTCACTTCCAATCTTGTAAGGTGATTATACAACCTCAAGAAATCTTTGTTTCTTACAGTAGGTTATCATTCTAATACAAGGTAATAATCATATTCAAACTTTGGTTCAATTTCTATAACTATAACAATCTTATTTCAAGTGATGATCTTACTTGAACTTGTTTTTGTGTCATGATTCTGCTTCAAGAACTTCGAGCCATCCAAGGATCCGTTGAAGCTAGATCCATTTTTCTCTTTTCCAGTAGGTTTATCCAAGGAACTTAAGGTAGTAATGATGTTCATAACATCATTCGATTTATACATAAAAAGCTATCATATTCGAAGTGGTAAACTAGTAATCACTAGAACATAGTTTAGTTAATTCTAAACTTGTTCGCAAATAAAGTTAATCCTTCTAACTACACTTTTAAAATCAACTATACACATGATCTATATCTATATGATATTCTAACTTAATGATTTAAAACCCAGAAATACGATAAACACCATAAAACCGGATTTACGCCTTCGTAGTTACAACCGGGGGCTGTTTTGGTTTGGATAATTAAAAACTATGAAAAGCTTTGATTTAAAAGCTATACTTCTGGGAAAATGATTTTTCTTATGAACATGAAACCATATCCAAAAATCATGGTTAAACTCAAAGTGAAAGTATGTTTTTCAAAATAGTCATCAAGATGTCGTTCTTTCGAC
Organism: Rutidosis leptorrhynchoides; assembly: GCF_046630445.1. Lineage (NCBI taxonomy): Eukaryota > Viridiplantae > Streptophyta > Magnoliopsida > Asterales > Asteraceae > Rutidosis > Rutidosis leptorrhynchoides. Next base: position 207,587,417 of record NC_092339.1, read on the forward strand.
GGAAATGACTACCTCTTTCAAAAATGACTTGTAACTTGTATTTCTAACCATAAAGCTATACCTTTTCTGTTTAGTTTCATAAAATAGAGTTCAATATGAAACCATAGCAATTTGATTCACTCAAAACGGATTTAAAATGAAGAACTTATGGGTAAAACAAGATTGGATAATTTTTCTCATTTTAGCTACGTGAAAATTGGTAACAAATCTATTCCAACCATAACTTAATCAACTTGTATTGTATATTATGTAATCTTAAGATACCATAGACACGTATACAATGTTTCGACCTATCATGTCGACACATCTATATATATTTCGGAATAACCATAGACACTCTATATGTGAATGTTGGAGTTAGCTATACAGGGTTGAGGTTGATTCCAAAATATATATAGTTTGAGTTGTGATCAATACTGAGATACGTATACACTGGGTCGTGGATTGATTCAAGATAATATTTATCGATTTATTTCTGTACATCTAACTGTGGACAACTAGTTGTAGGTTACTAACGAGGACAGCTGACTTAATAAACTTAAAACATCAAAATGTATTAAAAGTGTTGTAAATATATTTTGAACATACTTTGATATATATGTACATATTTGTTATAGGTTCGTGAATCAACCAGTGGCCAAGTCTTACTTCCTGACGAAGTAAAAATCTGTGAAAGTGAGTTATAGTCCCACTTTTAAAATCTAATATTTTTGGGATGAGAATACATGCAGGTTTTATAAATGATTTACAAAATAGACACAAGTACGTGAAACTACATTCTATGGTTGAATTATCGAAATCGAATATGCCCCTTTTATAAAGTCTAGTAATCTAAGAATTAGGGAACAGACACCCTAATTGACGCGAATCCAAAAGATAGATCTATTGGGCCTAACAAACCCCATCCAAAGTACCGGATGCTTTAGTATTTCGAAATTTATATCATATCCGAAGGGTGTCCCGGAATGATGGGGATATTCTTATATATGCATCTTGTTAATGTCAGTTACCAGGTGTTCACCATATGAATGATTTTTATCTCTATGTATGGGATGTGTATTGAAATATGAAATCTTGTGGTCTATTGTTACGATTTGATATATATAGGTTAAACCTATAACTCACCAACATTTTTGTTGACGTTTAAAGCATGTTTATTCTCAGGTGAATACTAAGAGCTTCCGCTGTTGCATACTAAAATAAGGACAAGATTTGGAGTCCATGTTTGTATGATATTGTGTAAAAACTACATTCAAGAAACTGATTTCGATGTAACATATTTGTATTGTAAACCATTATGTAATGGTCGTGTGTAAACAGGATATTTTAGATTATCATTATTTGATAATCTACGTAAAGTTTTTTAAACCTTTATTTATGAAATAAAGGTTATGGTTTGTTTTAAAAATGAATGCAGTCTTTGAAAAATGTCTCATATAGAGGTCAAAACCTCGCAACGAAATCAATTAATATGGAACGTTTTTAATCAATAAGAACGGGACATTTCATTTGGTATCCGAGCGTTGGTCTTAGAGAACCAGAAAATTTGCATTAGTGTGTCTTATCGAGTTTGTTAGGATGCATTAGTGAGTCTGGACTTCGACCGTGTTTTCTTTAAAAATGATTGCTTAACATTTTTGTTGGAAACTATATATTATTAACATGTATATATTATGTGATATATTAATCTCTTAACATGTTTGATATTGTGTGATAGATGTCTACCTCTAGCACAAATCAAATTGACTCACCTAATAATAACGAAGAGTCGAATATATATTGGACTGATTCACAAGTTCCCGAAGAAGAACCGGAAGAAGAATCAGAACCGGAAGAAGAATCAGAACCGGAAGAGGAGGAACCGGAGGAGGAAATAGAACCGGTGGGGGAAATAATAAAACAGTTAAGTAAAAGAAAATCCTCAACCAACCGACCAAGGTTAATTATGGTCATATATATATATATATATATATATATATATATATATATATATATATATATATATATATATATATATATATATATATATATATATATATATATATATATATATATATATATATATATATATTACCAATTCTCCGATTAATCGAATTCCGACGAGAATTCCGATGATGTTATAGAAATTACCCCAACTGAATTTAAAAAGGCAAAAGAAAATAATAAGGGAAAGGGCATAAAAATAGAGAAATCTAATTCCAACCCCGATGAACTTTATATGTATCCTCAACCCCCGAAGCCCTTAAGTTGTAACAATGACCCAGGAACCTCTAAACCACCAGGTTTTTCTAAACCGTTGTGGAAAACGATAGCTCATATTAGGGGAACATCATATATCCCTAGAAACTTGGCAAAACGAACCAAAACCGAAGATGAAGAAACTAGCGAGTCGGAATAAGATAGTTGTATTCGTGTGGTGTAATATATGTAATATAGTGTGCTTATGCTTTATGATATATGTAAAAATTGCTTGTATTAATAAGTATTTTTTTTATGAATCTAACTCTTGTCTATTTTACAGTATAAAAACACAAAATGGATAGACAATCCAATATTTTAAGAGACCTACCCGGAGACATGATTGATGAAATCTTGTCTAGAGTCGGTCAGAATTCTTCGGCACAACTATTTACGGCGAAATTAGTTTGTAAGACATTCGAAGAACGTTCCAACAATGTCTTGGTTTATAAGAGACTTTCGTTTGAAAGATGGGGGATATCACATTGGGAAACCCATAAGTTACGATGTGTTTACTTTGACGCATATATTGCGGGGAACCCAAATGCTATTTTACGCAACGGGTTAAGAAATTATTTTGACTCAATGTATCCGAATATAGGACTTCATGATTTAGAAAAAGCGGCTAACATGCAACATAAAGAAGCATGCTATGCTTACGGGTTAGTAATGTTCGCTTCTCACCAAAGTGAGAAAAAGAACATCGGGCTACAACTATTAAACAAAACGTTCCCACAAGTGACGGAGTCGGTAATTAGGGTAAGAAATGAGGTTTTTAGGTTATTACGAGACTTTTGGTCATTACATAAACCTCGTCCCTTTGACGACGTTACAACACGCTGTCTTATCAACGGCCATAACGGTTATGTTCCACAAAACCAAGGATGGGAAGTAGTCCTAGTAAAACTAGAATGCATGACTTGTTTCTGGACGTATGAATTACGTGTCTTTATTGCCTTTGCTGAACGACTTGTGTACTAGCTAGAATTATCTTCACAACCATCTTGTATCAAATTTATTGTGTGCTATATTTCATGCTATATGTAAAATAAGCGGTATTGTAAGTTTGTATAATATTGTGTAAAAGTTTGAACGCGAAATATTATTATAATCAGTTTTTCATATAGAATTGTAGTAGTTGAATTGTATATTAGCTACTAAGTATGAACTTAACGGGTAGGTACTACCCGAATTTAAACTTATAAAACGCTAATATGAAGAAAAAGCTTTTATAAATGAGTTCATATTATGCTACGAGATACTATTGACTACTCTTAATATTATGTATGATTAACTTGTTCCATTTGACTATTTTGAAGGAAATGGCACCGACTACTCGACACACCGTGAATATGAATGAAGAGGAATTCCGTACTTTTCTAGCTTCAAACATAGCCGCAGTACAGGCTGCGCTACATACCAACAATAACCTTGGATCTAGCAGTACAGGAAATCGTGTAGGATGCACCTACAAAGAATTCACTGCCAGCAAACCTTTGGAATTTGATGGAACCGAAGGACCGATCGGATTGAAACGGTGGACCGAGAAGGTCGAATCGGTGTTTTCCATAAGTAAGTGTACTGAAGAGGACAAAGTGAAGTACGCTTACCATACCTTTCACAGGTTCTGCGTTAACATGGTGGAATACCTATCTAGAGCAAGTGGGACAAGATGATGCGTACGCACTACCGTGGTCAGCATTCAAGCACTTGATGAACGAGAAGTACCGTCCCAGAACCGAGGTCAATAAGCTCAAGACAGAACTTAGAGGGTTACGAACCCAAGGATTTGATATTACCACGTACAAAAGACGATTCACAGAATTGTACCTATTGTGTTCGGGAGCGTTCGAAGATGAGGAAGAGAAGATCGACGCGTTTGTGAAAGGATTACCGGAAAGAATCCAAGAAGATATAAGTTCACACGAGCCCGCATCCATACAACAGGTGAAATGTCCCGTTCTTATTGATTAAAAACGTTCCATATTAATTGATTTCGTTGCGAGGTTTTGACCTCTATATGAGACGTTTTTCAAAGACTGCATTCATTTTTAAAACAAACCATAACCTTTATTTCATAGATAAAGGTTTTAAAAAGCTTTACGTAGATTATCAAATAATGATAATCTAAAATATCCTGTTTACACACGACCATTACATAATGGTTTACAATACAAATATGTTACAACAAAATACGTTTCTTGAATGCAGTTTTTACACAATATCATACAAGCATGGACTCCAAATCTCGTCCTTATTTAAGTATGCGACAGCGGAAGCTCTTAATAATCACCTGAGAATAAACATGCTTAAAACGTCAACAAAAATGTTGGTGAGTTATAGGTTTAACCTATATATATCAAATCATAATAATAGAACACAAGATTTCATATTTCAATACACATCCCATACATAGAGATAAAAATCATTCATATGGTGAACACCTGGTAACCGACATTAACAATATGCATATATAAGAATATCACCATCATTCCGGGACACCCTTCGGATATGATATAAATTTCGAAGTACTAAAGCATCCAGTACTTTGGATGGGGTTTGTTAGGCCCAATAGATCTATCTTTAGGATTCGCGTCAATTAGGGTGTCTGTTCCCTAATTCTTAGATTACCAGACTTAATAAAAAGGGGCATATTCGATTTCGATAATTCAAACATAGAATGTAGTTTCACGTACTTGTGTCTATTTTGTAAATCATATATAAAACCTGCATGTATTCTCATCCCAAAAATATTAGATTTTAAAAGTGGGACTATAACTCACTTTCACAGATTTTTACTTCGTCGGGAAGTAAGACTTGGCCACTGGTTGATTCACGAACCTATAACAATATATACATATATATCAAAGTATGTTCAAAATATATTTACAACACTTTTAATATATTTTGATGTTTTAAGTTTATTAAGTCAGCTGTCCTCGTTAGTAACCTACAACTAGTTGTCCACAGTTAGGTGTACAGAAATAAATCGATAAATATTATCTTGAATCAATCCACGACCCAGTGTATACGTATCTCAGTATTGATCACAACTCAAGCTATATATATTTTGGAATCAACCTCAACCCTGTATAGCTAACTCCAATATTCACATATAGAGTGTCTATGGTTGTTCCAAAATATATATAGATGTGTCGACATGATAGGTCGAAACATTGTATACGTGTCTATGGTATCTCAAGATTACATAATATAAAATACAAGTTGATTAAGTTATGGTTGGAATAGATTTGTTACCAATTTTCACGTAGCTAAAATGAGAAAAATTATCCAATCTTGTTTTACCCATAACTTCTTCATTTTAAATCCGTTTTGAGTGAATCAAATTGCTATGGTTTCATATTGAACTCTATTTTATGAATCTAAACAGAAAAATTATAGGTTTATAGTCGGGAAAATAAGTTATAAGTTGCTTTTGTAAAGGTAGTCATTTCAGTCGAAAGAACGACGTCTAGATGATCATTTTAGAAAACATACTTCCACTTTGAGTTTAACCATAATTTTTGGATATAGTTTCATGTTCATAATAAAAATAATTTTCTCAGAATAACAACTTTTAAATCAAAGTTTATCATAGTTTTTAATTAACTAACCCAAAACAGCCCGCGGTGTTACTACGACGGCGTAAATCCGGTTTTACGGTGTTTTTCGTGTTTCCAGGTTTTAAATCATTAAGTTAGCATATCATATAGATATAGAACATGTGTTTAGTTGATTTTAAAAGTCAAGTTAGAAGGATTAACTTTTGTTTGCGAACAAGTTTAGAATTAACTAAACTATGTTCTAGTGATTACAAGTTTAATCCTTCGAATAAGATAGCTTTATATGTATGAATCGAGCATTCCATCGAACCTTAACAATTGGTATCTTGTTTTGCTTAAGTTTTTTAAACTCACGATCCATTATTTCAACGGGTTCTTCGATGAATTGAAGTTATTCGTTGATTTGGATTTCATCTAACGGAATAGTGAGATCTTCTTTAGCATAACATTTCTTCAAATTCGAGACGTGGAAAGTGTTATGTACAGTCGCGAGTTGTTGAGGTAACTCAAGTCGGTAAGCTACTGGTCTGACACGATCAATAATCTTGAATGGTCCAATATACCTTGGATTTAATTTCCCTCGTTTACCAAATCGAACAACGCCTTTCCAAGGTGCAACTTTAAGCATGACCATCTCTCTAATTTCAAAATCTATATCTTTTCTTTTAATGTCAGCGTAGCTCTTTTGTCGACTTTGGGCGGTTTTCAACCGTTGTTGAATTTGGATGATCTTCTCGGTAGTTTCTTGTATAATCTCCGGACCCGTAATCTGTCTATCCCCCACTTCACTACAACAAATCGGAGACCTGCACTTTCTACCATAAAGTGCTTCAAACGGCGCCATCTCAATGCTTGAATGGTAGCTGTTGTTGTAGGAAAATTCTGCTAACGGTAGATGTCGATCCCAACTGTTTCCGAAATCAATAACACATGCTCGTAGCATGTCTTCAAGCGTTTGTATCATCCTTTCGCTTTGCCCATCAGTTTGTGGATGATAGGCAGTACTCATGTCTAGACGAGTTCCTAATGCTTGCTGTAATGTCTGCCAGAATCTTGAAATAAATCTGCCATCCCTATCAGAGATAATAGAGATTGGTATTCCATGTCTGGAGATGACTTCCTTCAAATACAGTCGTGCTAACTTCTCCATCTTGTCATCTTCTCTTATTGGCAGGAAGTGTGCTGATTTGGTGAGACGATCAACTATTACCCAAATAGTATCAAAACCACTTGCAGTCCTTGGCAATTTAGTGATGAAATCCATGGTAATGTTTTCCCATTTCCATTCCGGGATTTCGGGTTGTTGAAGTAGACCTGATGGTTTCTGATGCTCAGCTTTGACCTTAGAACACGTCAAACATTCTCCTACGCATTTAGCAACATCGGCTTTCATACCCGGCCACCAAAAATATTTCTTGAGATCCTTGTACATCTTCCCCGTTCCAGGATGTATTGAGCATCTGGTTTTATGAGCTTCTCTAAGTACCATTTCTCTCATATCTCCAAATTTTGGTACCCAAATCCTTTCAGCCCTATACCGGGTTCCGTCTTCCCGAATATTAAGATGCTTCTCCGATCCTTTGGGTATTTCATCCTTTAAATTTCCCTTTTTTAAAACTCCTTGTTGCGCCTCCTTTATTTGAGTAGTAAGGTTATTATGAATCATTATATTCATAGATTTTACTCGAATGGGTTCTCTGTCCTTCCTGCTCAAGGCATCGGCTACCACATTTGCCTTCCCCGGGTGGTAACGAATCTCAAAGTCGTAATCATTCAATAATTCAATCCACCTACGCTGCCTCATATTCAGTTGTTTTTGATTAAATATGTGTTGAAGACTTTTGTGGTCGGTATATATAATACTTTTGACCCCATATAAGTAGTGCCTCCAAGTCTTTAATGCAAAAACAACCGCGCCTAATTCCAAATCATGCGTCGTATAATTTTGTTCGTGAATCTTCAATTGTCTAGACGCATAAGCAATCACCTTCGTTCGTTGCATTAATACACAACCGAGACCTTGCTTTGATGCATCACAATAAATCACAAAATCATCATTCCCTTCAGGCAATGACAATATAGGTGCCGTAGTTAGCTTTTTCTTCAATAACTGAAACGCTTTCTCTTGTTCATCATTCCATTCAAATTTCTTCCCTTTATGCGTTAATGCAGTCATGGGTTTTGCTATTCTGGAAAAGTCTTGGATGAACCTTCTGTAGTAACCAGCTAGTCCTAAAAACTGGCGTATGTGTTTCGGAGTTTTCGGGGTTTCCCACTTTTCAACAGTTTCTATCTTTGCCGGATCCACCTTAATACCTTCTTTGTTCACTATGTGACCGAGGAATTGAACTTCTTCCAACCAAAATGCACACTTTGAAAACTTAGCGTACAATTCTTCCTTCCTCAATACTTCTAACACCTTTCTCAAATGTTCACCGTGTTCTTGGTCATTCTTTGAGTAAATAAGTATGTCATCAATGAAAACAATGACAAACTTGTCAAGGTATAGTCCACACACTCGGTTCATAAGGTCCATGAACACAGCTGGTGCATTAGTTAAACCAAACGGCATGACCATAAACTCGTAATGACCGTAACGTGTTCTGAAAGCAGTCTTTGGAATATCATCTTCTTTCACCCGCATTTGATGATACCCGGAACGTAAGTCAATCTTTGAATAAACAGACGAGCCTTGTAGTTGATCAAATAAGTCGTCGATTCTCGGTAGTGGGTAGCGGTTCTTGATGGTAAGTTTGTTCAACTCTCGGTAGTCGATACACAACTTGAATGTACCATCTTTCTTCTTGACAAACAAAACAGGAGCTCCCCACGGTGATGTGCTTGGTCGAATGAAACCACGCTCTAAAAGTTCTTGTAATTGGCTTTGCAGTTCTTTCATCTCGCTGGGTGCGAGTCTGTAAGGAGCACGAGCTATTGGTGCAGCTCCTGGTACAAGATCTATTTGAAATTCAACGGATCGATGTGGGGGTAATCCCGGTAATTCTTTCGGAAATACATCGGGAAATTCTTTTGCAATGGGAACATCATTGATGCTCTTTTCTTCAGTTTGTACTTTCTCGACGTGTGCTAGAACATCATAGCAACCTTTTCTTATTAGTTTTTGTGCCTTCAAATTACTAATAAGATGTAGCTTCGTGTTGCCCGTTTCTCCGTACACCATTAAGGGTTTTCCTTTTTCTCGTATAATGCGAATTGCATTTTTGTAACAAACGATCTCTGCTTTCACTTCTTTCAACCAGTCCATACCGATTATCACATCAAAACTCCCTAACTCTACTGGTATCAAATCAATCTTAAATGTTTCGCTAACCAGTTTAATTTCTCGATTCCGACATATATTATCTGCTGAAATTAATTTACCATTTGCTAATTCGAGTAAAAATTTACTATCCAAAGGCGTCAATGGACAACTTAATTTAGCACAAAAATCTCTACTCATATAGCTTCTATCCGCACCCGAATCAAATAAAACGTAAGCAGATTTATTGTCAATAAGAAACGTACCCGTAACAAGCTCCGGGTCTTCCTGTGCCTCTGCCGCATTAATATTGAAAACTCTTCCGCGGCGTTGTCCATTCGTGTTCTCCTGGTTCGGGCAATTTCTAATAATGTGGCCCGGTTTTCCACATTTATAACAAACTACATTGGCATAACTTGCTCCGACACTACTTGCTCCGCCATTACTCGTTCCGACACCATTTGTTCCTTTCGTTCTATTAACCCCTGGTCCGTAGACCTCACACTTCGCCGCGCTATGACCATTTCTTTTACACTTGTTGCAAAATTTAGTGTAGAACCCCGAGTGATACTTTTCACACCTTTGGCATAGCTGCTTCTGATTGTTGTTGTTGTTGCGGTTATTATTGTTGTTGGGATGATTGTTGTAGTTGCTGTTGTTGTTGTTGTTGTTGTTGTTGTTGTTGTTGTTGGGCCGTTTGTTGTAGTTGCGATTGATGTTGCGATTGTTGGGATAATTGTTGCGATTATTGTTGTAATTGCTTTTGTTGTTGTATTGGTGATTCTTATCACCGTTTTCCTCCCACTTTCTTTTGACTTGCTTCACATTGGCCTCTTCAGCAGTCTGTTCTTTAATTCTTTCTTCAATCTGGTTCACTAGTTTGTGAGCCATTCTACATGCCTGTTGTATGGAGGCGGGCTCGTGTGAACTTATATCTTCTTGGATTCTTTCCGGTAATCCTTTCACAAACGCGTCGATCTTCTCTTCCTCATCTTCGAATGCTCCCGGACACAATAGGCACAATTCTGTGAATCGTCTTTCGTACGTGGTAATATCAAATCCTTGGGTTCGTAACCCTCTAAGTTCTGTCTTAAGCTTATTGACCTCGGTTCTGGGACGGTACTTCTCGTTCATCAAGTGCTTGAATGCTGACCACGGTAGTGCGTACGCATCGTCTTGTCCCACTTGCTCTAGATAGGTATTCCACCATGTTAATGCAGAACCTGTGAAGGTATGCGTAGCGTACTTCACTTTGTCCTCTTCAGTACACTTACTTATGGCAAACACCGATTCGACTTTCTCTGTCCACTGTTTCAATCCGATCGGTCCTTCGGTTCCATCAAATTCCAAAGGTTTGCAGGTAGTGAATTCTTTGTAGGTGCATCCTACACGATTTCCTGTACTGCTAGATCCAAGGTTATTGTTGGTATGTAGCGCAGCCTGTACTACGGCTATGTTTGAAGCTAGAAAAGTACGGAATTCCTCTTCATTCATATTCACGGTGTGTCGAGTAGTCAGTGCCATTTCCTTCAAAATAGTCAAATGGAACAAGTTAATCATACAGAATATTAAGAGTAGTTAATAGTATTTCGTAGCATAATATGAACTCATTTATAAAAGCTTTTTCTTCATATTAGCGTTTTATAAGTTTAAATTCGGGTAGTACCTACCCGTTAAGTTCATACTTAGTAGCTAATATACAATTCAACTACTACAATTCTATATGAAAAACTGATTATAATAATATTTCGCGTTCAAACTTTTTACACAATATTTTACAAACTTACAATACCGCTTATTTTACATATAGCATGAAATATAGCACACAATAAATTTGATACAAGATGGTTCTGAAGATAATTCTAGCTAGTACACAAGTCGTTCAGCAAAGGAAATAAAGACACGTAATTCATACGTCCAGAAACAAGTCATACATTCTGGTTTTACTAGGATTACTTCCCATCCTTGGTCTTGTGGAACATAACAGTTATGGCCGTTGATAAGACAGCGTGTTGTAACGTCGTCAAAGGGACGAGGGTTATGTAATGTCCAACAGTCCCGTAACAATCTAAAAACCTCATTTCTTACCCCAATTACCGACTCCGTCACTTGTGGAAACGTTTTGTTTAATAGTTGTAGCCCGATGTTCTTGTTCTCACTTTGGTGAGAAGCAAACATTACTAATCCGTAAGCATAACATGCTTCTTTATGTTGCATGTTAGCCGCTTTTTCTAAATCACGAAGTCCAATATTCGGATATATTGAGTCAAAATAATTTCTTAACCCATTGCGTAAAATAGCATTTGGGTTCCCCGCAATATATGCGTCAAAGTAAACACATCGTAACTTATGGATTTCCCAATGTGATATCCCCCATCTTTCGAACGAAAGCCTTTTATAAACCAAGGCATTCTTGGAACGTTCTTCGAATGTCTTACAATATTGGGTTGTCTATCCATTTTGTGTTTTTATACTGTAAAATAGACAAGAGTTAGATTCATAAAAAAAATACTTATTAATACAAGCAATTTTTACATATATCATAAAGCATAAGCACACTATATTACATATATTACACCACACGAATACAACTATCTTTCCCCACCGGTTCTATTTCTTCATCCGGTTCCGATTCTTCTTCCGGTTCCGATTCTTCTTCTGGTTCCGACTCTTCTTCCGGTTCCTCTTCGGGAACTTGTGAATCAGTCCACGAATCATTCCAATTTACATTTGACTCTTCATTATTATTAGGTGAGTCAATGGGACTTGTTCTAGAGGTAGACATCTATCATATAATATCAAACGCGTTAAGAGATTAATATATCACATAATATTCACATGTTAAAAATATATAGTTTCCAACAAAATTTGTTAAGCAATCATTTTTCAAGTAAACACGGTCGAAGTCCAGACTCACTAATGCATCCTAACAAACTCGATAAGACACACTAATGCAAAATTCTGGTTCTCTAAGACCAACGCTCGAATACCAACTGAAATGTCCCGTTCTTATTGATTAAAAACGTTCCATATTAATTGATTTCGTTGCGAGGTTTTGACCTCTATATGAGACGTTTTTCAAAGACTGCATTCATTTTTAAAACAAACCATAACCTTTATTTCATAGATAAAGGTTTTAAAAAGCTTTACGTAGATTATCAAATAATGATAATCTAAAATATCCTGTTTACACACGACCATTACATAATGGTTTACAATACAAATATGTTACAACAAAATACGTTTCTTGAATGCAGTTTTTACACAATATCATACAAGCATGGACTCCAAATCTAGTCCTTATTTAAGTATGTGACAGCGGAAGCTCTTAATAATCACCTGAGAATAAACATGCTTAAAACGTCAACAAAAATGTTGGTGAGTTATAGGTTTAACCTATATATATCAAATCATAATAATAGACCACAAGATTTCATATTTCAATACACATCCCATACATAGAGATAAAAATCATTCATATGGTGAACACCTGGTAACCGACATTAACAATATGCATATATAAGAATATCCCCATCATTCCGGGACACCCTTCGGATATGATATAAATTTCGAAGTACTAAAGCATCCGGTACTTTGGATGGGGTTTGTTAGGCCAAATAGATCTATCTTTAGGATTCGCGTCAATTAGGGTGTCTGTTCCCTAATTCTTAGATTACCAGACTTAATAAAAAGGGGCATATTCGATTTCAATAATTCAACCATAGAATGTAGTTTCACGTACTTGTGTCTATTTTGTAAATCATTTATAAAACCTGCATGTATTCTCATCCCAAAAATATTAGATTTTAAAAGTGGGACTATAACTCACTTTCACAGATTTTTACTTCGTCGGGAAGTAAGACTTGGCCACTGGTTGATTCACGAACCTATAACAATATATACATATATATCAAAGTATGTTCAAAATATATTTACAACACTTTTAATATATTTTGATGTTTTAAGTTTATTAAGTCAGCTGTCCTCGTTAGTAACCTACAACTAGTTGTCCACAGTTAGATGTACAGAAATAAATCGATAAATATTATCTTGAATCAATCCACGACCCAGTGTATACGTATCTCAGTATTGATCACAACTCAAACTATATATATTTTGGAATCAACCTCAACCCTGTATAGCTAACTCCAACATTCACATATAGAGTGTCTATGGTTGTTCCGAAATATATATAGATGTGTCAACATGATAGGTCGAAACATTGTATACGTGTCTATGGTATCTCAAGATTACATAATATACAATACAAGTTGATTAAGTTATGGTTGGAATAGATTTGTTACCAATTTTCACGTAGCTAAAATGAGAAAAATTATCCAATCTTGTTTTACCCATAACTTCTTCATTTTAAATCCGTTTTGAGTGAATCAAATTACTATGGTTTCATATTGAACTCTATTTTATGAATCTAAACAGAAAAAGTATAGGTTTATAGTCGGAAAAATAAGTTATAAGTCGTTTTTGTAAAGGTAGTCATTTCAGTCGAAAGAACGACGTCTAGATGACCATTTTAGAAAACATACTTCCACTTTGAGTTTAACCATAATTTTTGGATATAGTTTCATGTTCATAATAAAAATAATTTTCTCAGAATAACAACTTTTAAATCAAAGTTTATCATAGTTTTTAATTAACTAACCCAAAACAGCCCGCGGTGTTACTACGACGGCGTAAATCTGGTTTTACGGTGTTTTTCGTGTTTCCAGGTTTTAAATCATTAAGTTAGCATATCATATAGATATAGAACATGTGTTTAGTTGATTTTAAAAGTCAAGTTAGAAGGATTAACTTTTGTTTGCGAACAAGTTTAGAATTAACTAAACTATGTTCTAGTGATTACAAGTTTAAACCTTCGAATAAGATAGCTTTATATGTATGAATTGAATGATGTTATGAACATCATTACTACCTTAAGTTCCTTGGATAAACCTACTGGAAAAGAGAAAAATGGATCTAGCTTCAACGGATCCTTGGATGGCTCGAAGTTCTTGAAGCAGAATCATGACACGAAAACAAGTTCAAGTAAGATCATCACTTGAAATAAGATTGTTATAGTTATAGAAATTGAACCAAAGTTTGAATATGATTATTACCTTGTATTAGAATGATAACCTACTGTAAGAAACAAAGATTTCTTGAGGTTGGATGATCACCTTACAAGATTGGAAGTGAGCTAGCAAACTTGAAAGTATTCTTGATTTTATGTAACTAGAACTTGTAGAATATATGTGAAGGTATTTCGTATGCCCGAGAGACATATTAAATTAATGTGGCCAACATGTTATGATCCAAGTCGGGTCATACCCAATAACAAGCTTACCGACACCTTAAACGTATTTGATCTTAACGATTGGTTCATTAAACAAATACGCGACACTTGAACTTTAGAAAATCGGTTTTTCTAAAATATTATCACTTGAGATAAATTATTTGGATAATTTATATATAATTGTTTATAGGTTTAAATGATTATATTGTGTTATATTTTATAAAAGGTTTTATAAAATGTATAAGTAACAAAATAATACATAATTTTATAACAAGTTTTAAACTTTTATAAAACTTATATGTATTATTATTTAATATGAAGCATGGCAGATTTTGGGTCTCCAAGAAAGACAACACATGCTTGATTTAGTTACTTTATATGCTACACAACTTCTCACAAGTATGGCCAACACTTACACCAAGTTTTGACCAAATTCTCTCAAGTGATACATGCAAAATATACCTCAAAAATCTGCACAAAAACCCCTTCAAAACAGCTACTGCTGCCGTGGGTAATTGGGAGCTCCAAGAGGTTCTAAATTTGATTTTTTGCAAGTGGTATTCAAGTGAAATTAAATCCTAACCAAGGCTAGGTTGTTGGTAACAAGCTTGGGGTATAATCCCTTGAGGTTCTATACTTTTAGAACTTGCATTCTCCATCCTTTAAAGCAGCAGCTGGTCGAAATTTTCCAGCAAGTTTAGGAGGATTTCAAGCTTGTGGTTAAGGTGTTTAAGGGTCCTAAACATTAGCAAACTCAAGGGTGTTGTTGGTGAATCA
The DNA here is from genome assembly GCF_046630445.1 of Rutidosis leptorrhynchoides. NCBI lineage: Eukaryota > Viridiplantae > Streptophyta > Magnoliopsida > Asterales > Asteraceae > Rutidosis > Rutidosis leptorrhynchoides. Next base: position 207,602,544 of record NC_092339.1, read on the forward strand.
AAGGCTAGGGTTTTGCTTACTTGAAGTTTCAAGTTAGGAACCTATTTCTTCATCATCTTCATTCATTTTCAGCAACCCTCAAATTTAATTTGAGGAGGTATAAACTCTATCCTTTCTTGTTAATTAGTAAGCATAATATTCACAACTTGATCCAAGAAGGGATTTAACTTTAATTGGTTTAAAGATAACAAGTTTAAATTAGTTATTACACGCTTCCGTTTTGATTATAATCTTAAATGGTTTTAAGAGTTTCAAACTTGTTAAATCCCAACAATGGTATCTAGAGCCGAAGTTGTTGAAATATGCTTCGAATTGTTGTCTTTAAACCCACTATATTTGCATTCCAAGTACATGCATGAAAATGGAATACAAAAATTTTCGGGTTTGGGTGGGTTTGAGGAGATGGCCGAATTTTGGAGGTTCCAAAAGGGGTTTGGAACTTTCCATTTTGGTCAATTTTGGTTGCATGTTAATGTTCACAATCGTAGCCTTGACCTTGTGTTGCATGCATGTGTGTTTGGTTGATTTATGATTCATTTGGTATGTATTATTATTCATTCAAATGGCATGTAATAATTATTCAATTGGTATGTAATAATTCATTCATTTGTTATGTAATTCATTTTTTTGGTATGTAATATAGAATAGGTTGTAATTTCATTTTCTAGATAAAATGTATTAGGATACATATTTTGTAAAAATGAAGATACAAGATCATGAAGACTTGAAGAACACAAGGAGCATTTGGATGCAAGGTTAAGTGGGAGATTGGAAATCTCTTGCTTTGTGTTAAAACCCCTTAACCGGTGGGATTTGTTTTCGGCTAAACAAATGCTCACCAAAATGGCTAGATTGTGAACATACTTACTTTGCATGTGTGGTTGTTTGTATGATTATTGCTTTGTATGTTTGGTTGATACAATTAATCACAAGATAACACAAACAAAACGACAATTTAATTGGTTAAATTAGACGTTCTAAGTACATGCAAAACGGAAATTTAAATGGTTAAATTAAAATAGCAACCAAAAACCTTAATAAATGGTTATTAAGAACAAGAAAATGATAACGTATATAAAATGGTTTATATCAAGTAATTGGCTCAATTACAAGACATGAAATTGGTTTTTCATAAGTACCATACACTAAATGCATGTTGGTGTATGGCATAAAAGTTTTCCCAAACTAGAATTAATGAAAACTTAAATCCCTTTTACAACAAGGCAACAAGTTTAACGCCATCCTATTGTGTGACACTTAAAAGTATTAGGGAACTCATGATGGGATAAAGGTCACCTAACCGTTATGAGCAAACTAATATGATTAAGGTAAATTTCGCATGCTTGTGGGATAAAGGTCACCTGACCACTTGTATGTTAAATTTACAAGTCTATACAAGTAGGACGACTTGATTTGGGAATCATGAACTTAGGGTCACCGAAGCATGAAGAACAAATAGGCGTTGATGGGATAAATATGCCATGCAAAAGGATTGCATGATCCCATACTCTAGAAGTTGCAAATGGATTGCAATTGTCATTTATTGACTACCTAGCTAAATCAAATTGCGGGATAAAGGTCACCTAACCGAAATTTGGTTTACCGTTGGATTCTAGAATTTAATAATTCAATTGGATTTAAAGGGTATTGAATGTTAAATTAAATTAATACTTAAACGAACTTTGTTAAATTTTGTAGATGGCCACCAATAACAACAATATTCCAAACGCACCGATCAACTTTAATAACCTATCATTGAGGTCCATCCTCGAAAAGGAATATAACTCCCAATCCGTGTCATCTAAGGTACTAAAGATGAAAAGCCTCATTGATCGATTGCACCGTCTCTACAGTCCCGTGTCTAATGAATTAACCACGGACCTTATCCTCAACTCTTTGTCAAAAAGGTTTGACACATGCGTGTTGAATTACAGCATGAATGATTGGGATAAGAGCATTGGCGAATTACATGCCATGCTAAGGACGGATGAATCAAGCATGGATAAAAGGGCTTCACCCATGCTCATGATCAAAGAAGGTGGATCCAAGGATGAATCCTCTTCTAAACCAAAGGTGGCTAAGAAGAAAGGACCCACCTACAAGGGCAAAGGAAAAGGGAAGATGGTTACCCCAACCATCAACACTAAATGGCAAAAGGTTGCCAGACAAGCAAACCCCAAGGAAGATCCGTGCTTTGGTTGCGGTGTGATAGGTCACTGGAAACGCAACTGCCCGGTCTACCTAAAGGAGTTGAATGCAAAGAGGGATGCAGGGCAAACCTCAGGTAATGTATACATGATATAAGTTGAGATTAGTATTACTTCTTCTAATACATGGGTATTAGACACAGGATGTGGAACTCATATTTGCAATTCATTGCAAGGGTTCATAAGAAGTAAACTAAATGCGGGAACAACAAGTCTCTACATGGGAAATGGTGCAAAGGTGCACGTAAAAGCTCAAGGAGACTTTGTTTTAAAGCTACCAAGTGGTTTGGAGCTTATATTGAAAAATGTTTTGTACGCACCTGATTTAACACGAAACATTATTTCTGTTTCCCGTTTAAGACAATGTGGTTTTAATCTTAATTTCATTAATGATGATATCCTTGTTTCTTTGAATGATGTATTCTATTTTAAGGCCTCGCCTTTGAATGGTATTTATGAATTGGTTCATGATAACACATCATTCGATAGCTCAATATACCAAGCAAGCACCAAGAAACTCAAAATGGATTTGAGTGATTCCTACTTATGGCATTGTCGCCTTGGTCACATAAACAAGAATCGAATGCATACACTTCAAAAGAATGGCCTTTTGAAATCAAGTGAGCTGGATTCGTTTGATGTATGTGAATCTTGTTTACAAGGCAAAATGACTAAAGCACCTTTCAAAGGGACCTATGAAAGGGCTAAAGACTTATTAGGATTAATACATTCGGATGTATGTGGACCTTTTAAGCCCATGACTAGGAATGGTGAAAGATACTTCGTTACTTTCATTGATGACTTCAGTCGTTTCGGATATGTCTACTTATTAAGATACAAGGATGAAACTTTTGAAGCATTCAAAGAATATCAAAACGAAGTACAAAATCAACTCAATAAGACAATCAAGGTACTTCGTACCGATAGAGGAGGTGAATACCTAAGCGATGCTTTCCAAGATCATCTTAGGAGTTGTGGGATTATCTCACAACTTACTCCACCCGGAACACCTCAGCTTAATGGAGTGTCCGAAAGGAGAAACCGAACCCTAATGGATATGGTTCGATCTATGATGGCAAGAAGCTCGTTACCTCTATCATTTTGGGGTTATTGTCTATGCTCTGCGGCTCGTATTCTAAATATGGCCCCAACCAAGAAAGTGGAACGAACACCTCATGAGATATGGTTTGGTAAACCTCCATCTCTATCATACTTAAAGGTGTGGGGATGTGAAGCTTATCCTAAGCGTTACGTCCCTAATAAGTTGAATGCTCGATCCACGAAGTGTATCTTCATAGGATATCCCAAGGACGATATGGGATACTATTTCTATGATCCATCCGAGCAAAATGTATTTGTTGCTCGGAAGGCGGAATTCCTTGAAACTAAGTTCCTTATGGAAGGAAATAGTGAAAGGAAGATAGATCTTGAAGAGGTTCAAGATCAAGTAGATGATACACAATTGGTTGACACTAGCACTCAACATGAAAATGTTGAGAGTGATCAAATGGATGATCAAAATACACAAGACATTCGTAGATCTGGTAGAATTAGCAATCCTCCTGAGAGATATGGGTTTCTCATAGATGGTTGCTATACGGTTGATTTGGATGAACCAACAAACTACCAAGATGCTTTATCAAGGATTGATAAAGATAAATGGCAGGAAGCCATGAACGCTGAGATGCAATCCATGTATGACAACCAAGTTTGGGAACTTGTTGCTCAACCTCCTGGCTCTAGGCTAGTTGATTGTAAATGGCTTTTCAAAATGAAAACCGACATACATGGAAACTTGGATACATATAAAGCTAGACTTGTTGCAAAAGGTTTCACTCAAACTCAAGGGGTTGATTATGATGAAACTTTTTCGCCTGTGGCAATGCTGAAGTCTATCAGGATATTATTTGCCATTGCTGCTCATTATGATTACGAAATATGGCAAATGGATGTCAAAACTGCTTTCCTAAATGGATATCTTGAGGAAGATGTCTATATGGTTCAGCCCGAAGGTTTTGTCGATCCGAAATATCCTAAGAAAGTATGCAAGTTAAAGAAGTCAATCTACGGATTGAAACAAGCATCTAGAATGTGGAATCATCGTTTTAATGAGGAAGCCGAGAAATTTGGCTTCATTAAAAATGGTGATGAAGCTTGTGTATATAAGAAAGCTAGTGGGAGCACTGTCATGTTCCTTGTACTATATGTGGATGATATATTATTATTTGGAAATGATATTCCACAAATGCAAGGAGTTAAGACTTGGCTAAGTAGTTGCTTCTCCATTAAGGATATTGGAGAAGCAAAATACATTTTGGGGATTGGAATCTACAGGGATAGATCCAAGAAATTGATAGGTTTGAATCAAAGTGCATACATTGAAAAGGTCTTGAAAAGGTTCAAGCTGGAGAACTCTAAGAAAGGTTTGGTATCTATTCAAAGAGGAACACTTCTCAGTTCATCTCAGTGCCCCACCACAAAAGATGAACAGGAGAAAATGAAGAATGTCCCATACGCGTCTGCTATTGGGTCAATCATGTATGCAATGATATGTACTAGACCGGATGTGTCATGCGCTCTTAGCTTGACAAGTAGATACCAGAAAAACCCAGGAAACAGTCATTGGATTGCTGTTAAAAGTATATTGAAATACCTTAGAAGGACTAAGGATATGTTTCTTATATACGGGTCTGGTGAGGAGGAACTTGCAGTAAAAGGTTACGTGGATGCGAGTTTCCAAACTGATCGAGATGACTCTCGATCACAATCCGGTTATGTCTTCACATTAAATGGAGGTGCGGTCTCTTGGAAGAGTTCAAAACAGGATGTTGTTGCATTATCCACTACAGAATCGGAGTACATTGCCGCCTCATTGGCAGCTCAGGAAGCTGCATGGAACAAGAAATTCATCGACGACTTAGGAGTGGTTCCTACCATTCAAGACCCTCTTGAGATCTTTTGTGACAACGAAGGTGCGATTGCTCAAATCAAGGAACCTCGTGCTCACCAAAAGACCCGTCACATTGAGCGGAGATTCAACTACATTAGGGATGAAGTTGAAAAGGGAAAGATATGTATTCGCAAAGTTCACACAGATCATAACATAGCGGATCCACTCACGAAACTCTTATATGGAGCAAAACATGAAGGACATGTTTGTGCATTAGGGCTTCGATATTCTAGTGATTGGTCATGATCTATTTAAGTATTGTAATGGAACGAAGTGGTTCAAACTCATTAATATAATTATGGTTTAATTTATTTTGAGTTATGTTCCTATTTTGCATATTTTATCCATGAATAAGTAATTATTCTAAATTCCGTAGTCGATCACATTTGTGGGAACAAGTGTGAGGTTTAGACTATTATGAACTTGGATTGGTATACATTCACGGACTGAATGTGGGGCAAAGTTGCTACCAAGGTTCATAAATATTTGTGGGATACAAATATTGGAAGACCCGCTCTCAAGATTTACTGTATGGAGCCTTTGTGGTTGATCACGTGAAATCTTGAGTAAAGGCGAATATCATCGTATCCTCTGACCTGAGATACATATTGGGTCCTGATATTCACCGAGTATTATGCCTTGATTCTTTCCTTCGCTATTCTGAAATATGGTAGTACATAGGGAAGAGCTCAGGTATAATACAAAGTGTGTATCTAGGACGTATGTAGTCAAGATGGAATTTGTCCCTCTTATTCGTTGAGAGTCAGATGTCTAAGGCCTGATAAAGTTAAATCTATAAGAGAGTGATCACTCTGTATCTCTTGGATTTAACATGACATCTAGGATGAAAGGAAACAATGAAAGATTCACCTATTCATGTTCGAGACGGGAACTCGAAAAGGATGATGTTATTGAATGGCACAAAGTCATAACATATTGGGGGTGATCGACGGTCGTTAGGTGGTATCCGTAACTTGCATTAATTTCTTATGTTTCTCGTGCAAGTGGGAGATTGAAGGTATTTCGTATGCCCGAGAGACATATTAAATTAATGTGGCCAACATGTTATGATCCAAGTCGGGTCATACCCAATAACAAGCTTACCGACACCTTAAACGTATTTGATCTTAACGATTGGTTCATTAAACAAATACGCGACACTTGAACTTTAGAAAATCGGTTTTTCTAAAATATTATCACTTGAGATAAATTATTTGGATAATTTATATATAATTGTTTATAGGTTTAAATGATTATATTGTGTTATATTTTATAAAAGGTTTTATAAAATGTATAAGTAACAAAATAATACATAATTTTATAACAAGTTTTAAACTTTTATAAAACTTACATGTATTATTATTTAATATGAAGCATGGCAGATTTTGGGTCTCCAAGAAAGACAACACATGCTTGATTTAGTTACTTTATATGCTACACAACTTCTCACAAGTATGGCCAACACTTACACCAAGTTTTGACCAAATTCTCTCAAGTGATACATGCAAAATATACCTCAAAAATCTGCACAAAAACCCCTTCAAAACAGCTACTGCTGCCGTGGGTAATTGGGAGCTCCAAGAGGTTCTAAATTTGATTTTTTGCAAGTGGTATTTAAGTGAAATTAAATCCTAACCAAGGCTAGGTTGTTGGTAACAAGCTTGGGGTATAATCCCTTGAGGTTCTATACTTTTAGAACTTGCATTCTCCATCCTTTAAAGCAGCAGCTGGTCGAAATTTTCCAGCAAGTTTAGGAGGATTTCAAGCTTGTGGTTAAGGTGTTTAAGGGTCCTAAACATTAGCAAACTCAAGGGTGTTGTTGGTGAATCAAAGGCTAGGGTTTTGCTTACTTGAAGTTTCAAGTTAGGAACCTATTTCTTCATCATCTTCATTCATTTTCAGCAACCCTCAAATTTAATTTGAGGAGGTATAAACTCTATCCTTTCTTGTTAATTAGTAAGCATAATATTCACAACTTGATCCAAGAAGGGATTTAACTTTAATTGGTTTAAAGATAACAAGTTTAAATTAGTTATTATACGCTTCCGTTTTGATTATAATCTTAAATGGTTTTAAGAGTTTCAAACTTGTTAAATCCCAACAATATGAAGAACACTTAGAACTTGAAGATAGAACTTGAGAGAGATCAATTAGATGAAGAAAATTGAAGAATGAAAGTGTTTGTAGGTGTTTTTGGTCGTTGGTGTATGGATTAGATATAAAGGATATGTAATTTTATTTTCATGTAAATAAGTCATGAATGATTACTCATATTTTTGTAATTTTATGAGATATTTCATACTAGTTGCCAAATGATGGTTCCCACATGTGTTAGGTGACTCACATGTGTAGTGACCCGAACTTTTCCATGTTTATATATATTAATTGAGATTGATATTTACATGATTAAATGTTTCCAACATGTTAAGCAATCAAACTTGTTAACACTTGATTAATTGAAATAGGTTTCATATAGACAATTGACCACCCAAGTTGACCGGTGATTCACGAACGTTAAAACTTGTAAAAACTATATGATGACATATATATAGTTATATATATAGTTAACATGATATTATGATAAGTAAACATATCATTAATTATATTAACAATGAACTACATATGTAAAAACAAGACTACTAACTTAATGATTTTGAAACGAGACATATATGTAACGATTATCGTTGTAACGACATTTAATGTATATATATCATATTAAGAGATATTCGTACATCATAATATCATGATAATATAATAATTTAAAATCTCTTTTGATATTATAAACATTGGGTTAACAACATTTAACAAGATCGTTAACCTAAAGGTTTCAAAACAACATTTACATGTAACGACTAACGATGACTTAACGACTCAGTTAAAATGTATATACATGTAGTGTTTTAATATGTATTCATACACTTTTGAAAGACTTCAAGACACTTATCAAAATACTTCTACTTAACAAAAATGCTTACAATTACATCCTCGTTCAGTTTCATCAACAATTCTACACGTATGCACCCGTATTCTTACTCGTACAATACACAGGTTTTAGATGTATGTACTATTGGTATATACACTCCAATGATCAGCTCTTAGCAGCCCATGTGAGTCACCTAACACATGTGGGAACCATCATCTGGCAACTAGCATGAAATATCTCATAAAATTACAAAAATATGAGTAATCATTCATGACTTATTTACATGAAAACAAAATAACATATCCTTTATATCTAATCCATACACCAACGACCAAAAACACCTACAAACACTTTCATTCTTCAATTTTCTTCATCTAATTGATCTCTCTCAAGTTCTATCTTCAAGTTCTAAGTGTTCTTCATAAATTCCAAAAGTTCTAGTTTCATAAAATCAAGAATACTTTCAAGTTTGCTAGCTCACTTCCAATCTTGTAAGGTGATCATCTGTCACACCCCCAGTTAGGGCCTGGGTGAAATGTGACTTAATATCAAATCAACCAACATATTATAATATACGAGAACAATACTAAATGATAAAACAAACTTTATTGAGCACGCAGCGGAAAATGAAACGTAGTTACAATGTTAGGAATAACAATAATGGAAATGTTCACATGCAGAAGTAATAAATGCGATATCTCTTGATCCTATGTCCAAGTAGCATCACATAAGCAGTAAGTATAAGAGCTTGAATCAAACAGCACCTGAGACAAAACATGCTAAAGTGTCAACCAAAAGGTTGAGTGAAGTTTATAGGTTTAACAAATAAGTTTGACCGTTTGTTTTAGACCACAAGATTTAATTTGTAAGGTTGATCTCCCGCAGGATCAAAAAGTTATGCCAGTGCGTGATATTTAGACTAAACGTTCAAGTTTGCCCCATGACAAGTTAGTTCTACTTGTCGGTTTAATTTCATTATCAAGCAATACAACGATAACATCAAATGTATCGGGGACGTTACTCCCGATAGGCATACCCCCAATAAATAAGCATGCCGCAGCACTTAAAAATATCACTGTAGGGACTTAGTCGGACATAGCCGGGTATAGCATAGTTTTAACAGTTGGTACTGATATTTAGACTAGACTTTCAAGTTTACCCCGTGTCAAGTTATTGTTTATACTTGTCGGTTGGGGGCTTGCTGGTCATAGCCCAACATATCACAGTTTAATAGTAGATACGTGTAAGTACTGATATTTAGACTAGACTTTCAAGTTTACCCCGTAACAAGTTATCGTTTATACTTATCGGTTGGGGGCTTGCTGGTCATAGTCCAACATATCACAGTTTAATAGTTAATACGTGTAAAACAGTTATAAAAGTTGTGCATGTATTCTCACCCCAAAAGTTATAAAACAGTTATGAAACAGTAAAAAGTGGGGCTATGAATTCACGTATATAAATATTGTAAAACTGTTATTAAAATAATGCATGTTAAAAATTTAAAAGCAAGCATGTGTCTCACCCCATAGTTTCAAAACAGTAATGAAATAGTAAAAAGTGGGGCTATGAAATTCACGTATATAAATATTGTAAAACAGTTATTAAAATATTGCATGTTAAAAATTTAAAAGCAAGCATGTGTCTCACCCCATAGTTTCAAAACAGTAATGAAATAGTAAAAAGTGGGGCTATGAAATTCACCTTAGTAAGTAGAGAGAGAGTTATTCCTCGGAATAAAGAGTTGAACGAGTGAGCAGGAAAGTCAACCTATTGACATTTAAGAGTAGTTAAGTGTTTTGCCCATGTTTAAGTTTAAGTATGTGTTTAAGTATAGTTTGTTTTACTAAGTTTCTATTCCTAGTAAGTTACTATTTTTATAATGTTTCCATTTTTAGAAAGTTTCTTATTTTACTAAGTTTCTATGACTATAGAGTTTCTACTTTTATGAGTGTTTTTCATTTTAGGATACTTGCCGTATTAGATAAGCTTCCAATCACCCCTTTCCCTTCGAATGGCTAATTTAGATCTAGGGGCTTGAGCCATAGGACCCTTTAAATCGGAAATCCAAACCCTCTGCCTAGAATCTCGTAGAAACCATTCGTCAAGAAAGTTCGAAGATCTATACATCTCTAATACATATCCCAAAATATTTTTGTGCTACAATATAAGTAGTAGGTTATAGGTGCTAGTAATAGTAATAGTGTATACATGTTAAGTACTAGTATAAGTAGTATTAGGGTTTAAGGTTTTAATATGTATATGTATATATAATTCGTATATATACATAAAAATATTTTTTTTACATGTATATATGTATATATAAATCTAGGAGTGTTTATGTATATACTTATGAATAACAAGTTTATAATATGAATATGAATTAACAAAGATTAAAGTTTATGTAAATAGTTTAGGGTTTATGTTATACCTTTGAAGATTCAAGATAATTAACAAAGAAAAGATGAACACGATGAAGATGGAAGATCAAAGCCTTAAAAATCTTGAAGAACTCCTTGAAGATTCTTGAAGAACACGAAGAACAAGCTTGAAGATCCGAATACCACAAGAGAGGGAGAGGGAGAGATTGTTTTTGAGAGAGGATTTTGGTGTGATTTGTGAATGAGAAACTAGGTGTTTATATAGTGCAAGTATTAGAGTGTTAGTCAACATAAGGATGTTCTAATTAATGATTTTATTTTGTTTTATAATTTTTAGTCAACAATAGGTGGTACTAGTTTATAATTAGTCAACATAAGGATGTACTAGTTTACACTTTATTTTTAGTCAACATAAGGATGTAAGATTTTTTTAGTCTCATTATTATTACTATTATTATTATTATTATTTTTACATTTACTACATGATAAGTATTATTTTCTTTTTACTAATTCATGACTTGTATATATTTAGTTCCCAATTGTTTTATTATTTATATAAATGTCACTTTTTATTTATTACTTATAGGTTATTAGTTATAATATTACATAAATGCATAAATTTTAATTAGCAGTGAGTGTCGACTAACAGTTTATTATTTTCATCTTTTATTAACTTGTCAATTTTTGTACAAAGTTAATTAATATGTTTTCTAACTCTTAACACTTAACAATTGTTGATTAAAGTTTAATCATTAAGTTTTAATTATATTGTTTGGGCTTTTAATATTGGAAAAATATAGAATGGAAAAAAATGAGGGTCGTTATAGTACCTCCCCGTTATTGAAAACTTCGTCCCGAAGTTTTTAGGTAGTTTCCTCGTTTGCATCAGCAGTTGAGAAGAGATGGGGATATTTCCGTTTCATATGGTCTTTGCGTTCCCAGGTATATTCGGGGCCTCTACGCGAATTCCAACGGACTTTAACGATAGGTATATTGCTTTTACGCGTTTGTTTGACCTCTCCTTCCATGATTTCTATAGGTTATTCAACGAAGTGCATTTTATCATTAATGCGAATATCATTCAAAATGATGATGTTATACAAGTCATTTCAGTAAATTGGATACATGAAATGTGTTATGAATAGTACTGAGCTCATTTAAAACCTTGAGCATTTTATGCCACAATATTAGGGCAGACAAACAAAGAGGAGTTCGTGAAAATCACAGTCATGAAATTTGATAGAGATCTTCATTGTTTACAACAAGAATATTTTAATGATGAATATAAGTTGAAAAATAAAGTTTTATCACTATTGAATAATATGGATAAAACGATTCATTTATAGGAAGAGTATAAATGAAGCTATCATAAAAGAGTGAAATGAGAAAATTAAATGTTCGCCTTAACTTTTGACGTAGTCACGATTGATTTCCGGAATTCAAGGAATTAAAGGAAATCTTCGTAATCTATAAGATTTGATTCTCCGGTATTTACGAAATTTTGAGATTTGTTTGATTAAATGCGGTGATTTGCCTCGATTGATGTGTTTGGAATTTTGCTATAAATTAGCTTCTTTCGTTTCATTATCTTCACCACTTCTATACTTTCTTTCTCAATTCAAACTTCCAAAAGATTAAGAAAATGCTTAATCCAGTTCTGATCCTGGTTATTATATTGACCATCTATGCAGTCATTCTTCTTTTTCTTTTACCGCCAGAGGAATCTGTTTACTTCTACTATGCTCTTGGGGTTATAGTGTTTTTAATTATCCCGTGTCTTTATATTGCTATACGCATTGATATACACGGTTTGTAATTTCGGAGTCGTTATCGGGCTTTATATTTTCCCTTATATGTCGGAGCTTTATGCTTTTGTTTCTTCTTCCCGACTTCAAGTCAAGCGAGTAATGGTCCAGAATTCATAGGTATGAAGTTTCGAATGATCATAATATATAAAGTAGAAAGGAAATGTAATAGCACGATTTGATTTGTCATATTACCAGAATATCCGGAAAAGACCGAATCATCAAGAAAAATATTTTCTTGATATATTTAGAGGTTAAATAGAATGTAAGAGTCGTGTAACATGGAAAATGATGATTATAAAATCTATGAATCATCATCTTCCATTAAAAACTTAGCATGACTTACTGTAATATAATCACGTTGGCCTGACGTCATTATATTATACTAACTCATGCTTCAATTCCCAACACTTCTTCAAAGCATTTATAATTTAAACTCGAATTTTACAGAATATAGAAACTAAAACAGTTTCCTTTATAAAGATATCGCAAAGAGATACTTAATTGCGGACATGAATCGTTATGAAGATATCTTTCGAAATATAGAGGATATTTATGATGATATTTTGGAATTTCTAAGTTCGAAAGTTGATGAAGAAAAATTTTCCGCAAGCTTTTAACATGACTTCGGAGCAAGATATTCTCTAAAGATTTCACCGGATCCAAAATTACCTGGATTCTTTGAATATAGGGTTTGACCCTTGTGTTTGTCCTTGGTCTCCTCCATGGTTAGCTCAATCCGTTTTTCAGTTCCAAATTTTCTTTTGAGCTTTTCCAACGTACCATTCTTTATTATCAAACTGTTGGCCCTTAAGACCATCTACAATTTTTCTGTTTCCTCTGCATTTAATGCAGCCATATTTGAATCATCGGTTATCAATCCGAAATGGTTTCAAGAAATTTCATTTTTAGATGATTAAACGCTGATTGCGATCGTCAAGATTCAAAGGATGTTTTCAAGAATTTTAAATTTGAAGTGTTTAAGCGTAAGATGCATCCATCAATGGATCTAACGGTTGACGAAGAAATGTTGTGATTTTCAAAAGTAAGGAATGGTAAGTTCGGTGGTTTGATTTGATAATTCATCATAGAATACGAATGAATATAATTCATGAATGTAGTGATCTTTAGGAAGATAACACTTGCTAAAGCTTTACTTAAGTTTCGATATGTCAAAATCAGAGTATGTAACTGAATTTGTATGAAAATGGTTTTTCTTTGGTGAACATATACATATATCATGTGAATGTAAGTAGTATAGTTAACAACTGCTGAATCAGAATGGAAGAATGTACAATGTAACATATTTATATGAGATATGAATATCTCTCGGTTTTTACCTACCCGTTAAAATATTTTTTACAATTAACAGTTTGTACAAAAGAGAAGATATACGTTCATATATGTATTCTTCAGATGTAATCATGGTTTTAATGAGCTAATATAATATTAAACTCATTTGATTTGCTGTTGAAACGAGAATAAATAATCTCCAAAACCTTAGAGATTTCATAATTGTCGTGAAATATTTCGCTAATGAAGTTATGAATTAATACTTCATCGTTCATTGTTATTGATATACTTCGGTATATGATGTTGGTGCTCTTGGAATTCTTGTGAAATTCATAAGGCACTAATGATATTTTCTAGAAAGTTTCGAGTACATCGAAAATTAAAGTATACAATCAATCATATATTTGAGTAATACACTTGGTTTATTACGAAATGGAGTTTATTGTATTGAAGCAATGATTAACGATTGTTAAGTTATTAACAAAAGATGTACATCATAGCATATTGTGATATGAATTAACCATGTAGTACATACTAGTTAAGATTCACACGTAATAACTTAGTACGAAAAGATTTATTATTGTTCCAATCCATATATATAAAGTATACATATGTAATTCTTCAGGAAGAATGAGTCAATACATCTTAACTCATTATTAATAATATTCCTTGGTATCTATGGGGCGTATGATGTTGATGTTTGAGGTACTGAGTGCGATGTTGAGGCGTGGAATGCGGATGTTGTCGTTGGTGAAGCTGGTGATGTTGGTGGTGATGTTGGTGGTGATGCTGATGGTACTGGTGGTACTGGTTATGCTGCTGGTGCTGCTGCTGGTGTTCGTAGGTTTCGCACCATATTCTCCAGAGCCACTACTCGAGCGCGAAGCTCGTTGACTTCTTCTATTATTCCGGGATGATTGGCGGTTCGGACAAGTGGATGAATAAGATCTAAAATTTTAGATATTATATATTCGTGACTGGATATCCTGGAAATGAGGGTGAAAATAGTGTTCCGAACGGGTTCGCCAGTAAGTGCTTCAGGTTCTTCACCAAGAGGTGAATTCGGTTGGTGGAAGGGATCACCTTCTTCTTGTCTCCATTGATTAAGTTTACTACGAACCCATCCCCAATTCATCCAAAATAGATGATGGCTGATTGGTTGGTTCATTCCGGTTATGCTGCCATTGGAGCTCGAAGAGTTCGAGGAATCCATATTATGTGTTTGGAATTAGGGTTTTTGATATGAGATTAGTGTTGAATACTGGATGATATATTCGTCTCCTCGAATACGTGTATATAGCAAAAAGATTTCCGTAATTTACGGAGGGAATTTAGGAAAAGTGTTAGACAAAATCTATTGGGATAGATACGATAAGATATAATAAGATATGATGTGTCTATACTTTAATAATGGCAGTATGACGTGTCGAGATCATAAAGTGATAAGTATGTAATCTAATAATCTTTTGATTAAAGACTTTCAATTCGTATACTGTGATAACCCAATGACATTTTTCGATTCATAAACCGATGCATAAAGGCATAAGGCATATAGGTACGTGATATAACAGGGAGTTATATACGTTTGTGTGTGAGTAGTAACAATTATAAGAGTTTCAAAATCATGGATAATATTTCATGTAATACATATGTAATACACATAACCATGATAGATGACTTATGAATGTCAAGAATTTCTGAAATCATTGTGTCGCATTTAGATGCGGTGGTGTAATTGGATAGTACTCAGGAAAGTGAGCAGAGTTCTTAGATTAGCTCGTCATTCTAAGATAAGTAAAGTTTATAAATTATAGTGTAGCATTTAACAGTTAAAGGCAACAATTAAAGGCACTATGGTCAAGAAAAGTTGTAGTCCTACATTAGGAAAGAGACTTTGATTAGAATCTTTAAGTCAAGTTTGGTAAAGCATGATTGTTAAGATTATAAGGCAATCCTAAGTGCTTTAAGTGTAAGCAGGAAAGGTTATAGTTTCTTAGATTGCTAAGGCACCCTAGCTAGCAAGTAAGGCACACATAAAATTGCAATCCTGGTTCTCTATAACAGCCTGGTTATGCTCTGATACCAATCTGTAACGTCCTCCCAATAGGGCCTGGGTGAAATGTGACTTAATATCAAATAAACCAACATATTATAATATACGAGAACAATACTAAATGATAAAACAAACTTTATTGAGCACGCAGCGGAAAATGAAACGTAGTTACAATGTTAGGAATAACAATAATGGAAATGTTCACATGCAGAAGTAATAAATGCGATATCTCTTGATCCTATGTCCAAGTAGCATCACATAAGCAGTAAGTATAAGAGCTTGAATCAAACAGCACCTGAGACAAAACATGCTAAAGTGTCAACCAAAAGGTTGAGTGAAGTTCATAGGTTTAACAAATAAGTTTGACCGTTTGTTTTAGACCACAAGATTTAATTTGTAAGGTTGATCTCCCGCAGGATCAAAAAGTTATGCCAGTGCGTGATATTTAGACTAAACGTTCAAGTTTGCCCCATGACAAGTTAGTTCTACTTGTCGGTTTAATTTCATTATCAAGCAATACAACGATAACATCAAATGTATCGGGGACGTTACTCCCGATAGGCATACCCCCAATAAATAAGCATGCCGCAGCACTTAAAAATATCACTGTAGGGACTTAGTCGGACATAGCCGGGTATAGCATAGTTTTAACAGTTGGTACTGATATTTAGACTAGACTTTCAAGTTTACCCCGTGTCAAGTTATTGTTTATACTTGTCGGTTGGGGGCTTGCTGGTCATAGCCCAACATATCACAGTTTAATAGTAGATACGTGTAAGTACTGATATTTAGACTAGACTTTCAAGTTTACCCCGTAACAAGTTATCGTTTATACTTATCGGTTGGGGGCTTGCTGGTCATAGTCCAACATATCACAGTTTAATAGTTAATACGTGTAAAACAGTTATAAAAGTTGTGCATGTATTCTCACCCCAAAAGTTATAAAACAGTTATGAAACAGTAAAAAGTGGGGCTATGAATTCACGTATATAAATATTGTAAAACTGTTATTAAAATAATGCATGTTAAAAATTTAAAAGCAAGCATGTGTCTCACCCCATAGTTTCAAAACAGTAATGAAATAGTAAAAAGTGGGGCTATGAAATTCACGTATATAAATATTGTAAAACAGTTATTAAAATATTGCATGTTAAAAATTTAAAAGCAAGCATGTGTCTCACCCCATAGTTTCAAAACAGTAATGAAATAGTAAAAAGTGGGGCTATGAAATTCACCTTAGTAAGTAGAGAGAGAGTTATTCCTCGGAATAAAGAGTTGAACGAGTGAGCAGGAAAGTCAACCTATTGACATTTAAGAGTAGTTAAGTGTTTTGCCCATGTTTAAGTTTAAGTATGTGTTTAAGTATAGTTTGTTTTACTAAGTTTCTATTCCTAGTAAGTTACTATTTTTATAATGTTTCCATTTTTAGAAAGTTTCTTATTTTACTAAGTTTCTATGACTATAGAGTTTCTACTTTTATGAGTGTTTTTCATTTTAGGATACTTGCCGTATTAGATAAGCTTCCAATCACCCCTTTCCCTTCGAATGGCTAATTTAGATCTAGGGGCTTGAGCCATAGGACCCTTTAAATCGGAAATCCAAACCCTCTGCCTAGAATCTCGTAGAAACCATTCGTCAAGAAAGTTCGAAGATCTATACATCTCTAATACATATCCCAAAATATTTTTGTGCTACAATATAAGTAGTAGGTTATAGGTGCTAGTAATAGTAATAGTGTATACATGTTAAGTACTAGTATAAGTAGTATTAGGGTTTAAGGTTTTAATATGTATATGTATATATAATTCGTATATATACATAAAAATATTTTTTTTACATGTATATATGTATATATAAATCTAGGAGTGTTTATGTATATACTTATGAATAACAAGTTTATAATATGAATATGAATTAACAAAGATTAAAGTTTATGTAAATAGTTTAGGGTTTATGTTATACCTTTGAAGATTCAAGATAATTAACAAAGAAAAGATGAACACGATGAAGATGGAAGATCAAAGCCTTAAAAATCTTGAAGAACTCCTTGAAGATTCTTGAAGAACACGAAGAACAAGCTTGAAGATCCGAATACCACAAGAGAGGGAGAGGGAGAGATTGTTTTTGAGAGAGGATTTTGGTGTGATTTGTGAATGAGAAACTAGGTGTTTATATAGTGCAAGTATTAGAGTGTTAGTCAACATAAGGATGTTCTAATTAATGATTTTATTTTGTTTTATAATTTTTAGTCAACAATAGGTGGTACTAGTTTATAATTAGTCAACATAAGGATGTACTAGTTTACACTTTATTTTTAGTCAACATAAGGATGTAAGATTTTTTTAGTCTCATTATTATTACTATTATTATTATTATTATTTTTACATTTACTACATGATAAGTATTATTTTCTTTTTACTAATTCATGACTTGTATATATTTAGTTCCCAATTGTTTTATTATTTATATAAATGTCACTTTTTATTTATTACTTATAGGTTATTAGTTATAATATTACATAAATGCATAAATTTTAATTAGCAGTGAGTGTCGACTAACAGTTTATTATTTTCATCTTTTATTAACTTGTCAATTTTTGTACAAAGTTAATTAATATGTTTTCTAACTCTTAACACTTAACAATTGTTGATTAAAGTTTAATCATTAAGTTTTAATTATATTGTTTGGGCTTTTAATATTGGAAAAATATAGAATGGAAAAAAATGAGGGTCGTTATATCATCCAACCTCAAGATATCTTTGTTTCTTACAGTAGGTTATCATTCTAATACAAGGTAATAATCATATTCAAACTTTGGTTCAATTTCTATAACTATAACAATCTTATTTCAAGTGATGATCTTACTTGAACTTGTTTTCGTGTCATGATTCTGCTTCAAGAACTTCGAGCCATCCAAGGATCCATTGAAGCTAGATCCATTTTTCTCTTTTCCAGTAGGTTTATCCAAGGAACTTAAGGTAGTAATGATGTTCATAACATCATTCGATTCATACATATAAAGCTATCTTATTCGAAGGATTAAACTTGTAATCACTAGAACATAGTTTAGTTAATTCTAAACTTGTTCGCAAACAAAAGTTAATCCTTCTAACTTGACTTTTAAAATCAACTAAACACATGTTCTATATCTATATGATATGCTAACTTAATGATTTAAAACCTGGAAACACGAAAAACACCGTAAAACTGGATTTACGCCGTCGTAGTAACACCGCGGGCTGTTTTGGGTTAGTTAATTAAAAACTATGATTAACTTTGATTTAAAAGTTGTTATTCAGAGAAAATGATTTTTATTATGAACATGAAACTATATCCAAAAATTATGGTTAAACTCAAAGTGGAAGTATGTTTTCTAAAATGGTCATCTAGACGTCGTTCTTTCGACTGAAATGACTACCTTTACAAAAACGACTTGTAACTTATTTTTCCGACTATAAACCTATACTTTTCTGTTTAGATTCATAAAATAGAGTTCAATATGAAACCATAGCAATTTGATTCACTCAAAACGGATTTAAAATGAAGAAGTTATGGGTAAAACAAGATTGGATAATTTTTCTCATTTTAGCTACGTGAAAATTGGTAACAAATCTATTCCAACCATAACTTAATCAACTTGTATTGTATATTAGGTAATCTTAAGATACCATAGACACGTATACAATGTTTCGACCTATCATGTCGACACATCTATATATATTTCGGAACAACCATAGACACTCTATATGTGAATGTTGGAGTTAGCTATACAGGGTTGAGGTTGATTCCAGAATATATATAGTTTGAGTTGTGATCAATACTGAGATACGTATACACTGGGTCGTGGATTGATTCAAGATAATATTTATCGATTTATTTCTGTACATCTAACTGTGGACAACTAGTTGTAGGTTACTAACGAGGACAGCTGACTTAATAAACTTAAAACATCAAAATATATTAAAAGTGTTGTAAATATATTTTGAACATACTTTGATATATATGTATATATTGTTATAGGTTCGTGAATCAACCAGTGGCCAAGTCTTACTTCCCGACGAAGTAAAAAATCTGTGAAAGTGAGTTATAGTCCCACTTTTAAAATCTAATATTTTTGGGATGAGAATACATGCAGGTTTTATAAATGATTTACAAAATAGACACAAGTACGTGAAACTACATTCTATGGTTGAATTATCGAAATCGAATATGCCCCTTTTTATTAAGTCTGGTAATCTAAGAATTGGGGAACAGACACCCTAATTGACGCGAATCCTAAAGATAGATCTATTGGGCCTAACAAACCCCATCCAAAGTACCGGATGCTTTAGTACTTCAAAATTTATATCATATCCGAAGGGTGTCCCGGAATGATGGGGATATTCTTATATATGCATCTTGTTAATGTCGGTTACCAGGTGTTCACCATATGAATGATTTTTATCTCTATGTATGGGATGTGTATTGAAATATGAAATCTTGTGGTCTATTATTATGATTTGATATATATAGGTTAAACCTATAACTCACCAACATTTTTGTTGACGTTTTAAGCATGTTTATTCTCAGGTGATTATTAAGAGCTTCCGCTGTCGCATAGTTAAATAAGGACGAGATTTGGAGTCCATGCTTGTATGATATTGTGTAAAAACTGCATTCAAGAAACTTATTTTGTTGTAACATATTTGTATTGTAAACCATTATGTAATGGTCGTGTGTAAACAGGATATTTTAGATTATCATTATTTGATAATCTACGTAAAGTTTTTTTAAAACCTTTATCTATGAAATAAAGGTTATGGTTTGTTTTAAAAATGAATGCAGTCTTTGAAAAACGTCTCATATAGAGGTCAAAACCTCGCAACGAAATCAATTAATATGGAACGTTTTTAATCAATAAGAACGGGACATTTCAACATGGGCTGCTAAGAGCTGATCATTGGAGTGTATATACCAATAGTACATGTTGGGTTTTAACAAGTTTGATAATACTTAAAACCTTTTAAGAATTTTATCAAAGCGGAAGCATGTTAGTTACATTTTAGAACTTGTATATCTTTAAACCATTTTAAAGTTAAACCCCATGGATCAAGTTGTGAAATAATATGCTTACAAACTAAGTAGAAAGTAAGGATGTTTATACCTCCTCAAACAAGTTTAAGGGCTGCAAAATGCTTGAATAATGATGAAGGAAATGAAGAAGCAAAGCACCAAAACACCCTTGCCTTGTTATAAACCTAGTACACCTTGAAACCTAACTTGAAACCTCACTTGCTTGGCTTCCAAAACCCGATCAGCAGCAAGGTTGATTTGAGCAGAATGTTTAATGGAATTGATGACTAATTAGCTTCTAACTTGAAGCCTCAAGTGACTTATACCCACAAGCAATGATCCCAACACTTTTGCCTTTAGTTAGGATTTGTTTTACACTTGATGTAAGCTTGTATTTGTAAACTTAGAACCCCTTTTGAGCTCCCAACAGCCCACGGCCAGGAGACTGCAGCAGGAGCAGTTTTTGTGCAGTTTTTACTTGTGGTTTGATGTGTATTGCATGTGCTTTTTGAGTCAAGGCCTTGGTAAACTTATTAAGCATGTACCTAGGAGTTAATACCTCAAAAATGCCAAAAGGGAATAAGCATGGGATGACTTCTTGGGTCTCCCAAATCTGCCCATATTCATCCATTATTTTATACAAGATGTGAATTTTATAAAACTTGTAAATGATTTTATAAACTTTGTATAAAATAAACATGTAATTCCTCTTGCAATAATTTTATAAACCATTTTATAAAATATAACACAACATAATTATTTAAACCTATAAATAATTAAATACAAATTATCCAAATAATTTATTTCAAGTAATAACATTTCAGAAAACCGATTTTCTAAAGTTCAAGTGTCGCGTATTTATTTAACGATCCAGTCCTTAAGATTAAATACATATAAAGTGTTGGTAAGCTTGTTATTGGGTATGACCCGACTTGGATCAAAGCACATTAGCCACATTAATTTAATATGTTCCTCGGGCATACGAAATACCTTCAATCTCCCACTTGCACGAGAAACATAAGAAATTAATGCAAGTGACGGATACCACCTAACGACCGTCCATCACCCCCAATATGCTATGACTTTGTGCCATTCAATAACATCATCCTTTTCGAGTTCCCATCTCGAATATGAATAGGTGAATCTTTCAATATATCCTTTTGTCGTAGATGTCATGTTAAATCCAAGAGATACAGAGTGATCACTCTCTTATAGATTTAACTTTTCAGGCCTTAGACATCTGACTCTCAACGAATAAGAGGGACAAATTCCATCTTGACTACATACGTCCTAGATATACACTTTGTAATATGCCTGAGTTCTTCCTTATGTACTACCATGTTTCAGAATAGCGAAGGAAAGAATCAAGGCACAATACTTGGTGAATATCCGAACCCAATATGTATCTCAGGTCAGAGGATACAATGATATTCGCCTTTACTCAAGATTACATGTGATCAACCACAAAGGCTCTATACAGTAATTCTTGAGAGCGGGTCTTCCAATATTTGTTTCCCACAAATATCTATGAACCTTGGTTGCAACCTTGCTCCATATTCAACCTATGAAAGTATACCAATCCGAGTTCATAATAGTCTAAACCTCACACTTGTTCCCACAAATGTGATCGACTACGGAAATTTTGAATAATTGCTAATTCATGGATGAAATATGCAAAATAGGAACATAACTCAAATAAATTAACACCATAGTTATATTAATGAGTTTGAATAATTTCGTTCCGGTACAAATACTTAAAATAGATCATATCCAATCACTAGAATATCGAAGCCCTAATGCACAAACATGTCCCTCATGTTTTGGCCCATGTAAAAGCTTCGTGAGTGGATCCGCAACATTATGATCTGTATGAACTTTGCGAATACATATCTTTCCTTTTTCAACTTCATCCCTTATGTAGTTGAATCTCCGCTCTATGTGACGAGTCTTTTGATGGGCACGAGGTTCCTTGATTTGAGCAATCGCACCCTCGTTGTCACAAAAGATCTCAAGAGGGTCCTGAATGGAAGGGACCACTCCTAAGTCGTCGATGAATTTCTTCATCCATGCAGCTTCCTGAGCTGCCAGTGAGGTGGCAATGTACTCCGACTCTGTAGTGGATAACGCAACAACCTCCTGTTTCGAACTCTTCCAAGAGACCGCACCACCATTTAACATGAAGACATAACCGGATTGTGATCGAGAGTCATCTCGATCAGTTTGGAAACTCGCGTCCACGTAACCTTTTACGGCGAGTTCCTCCTCACCAGACCCATATATTAGAAACATATCCTTAGTCCTCCTAAGGTATTTCAATATACTTTTAACAGCAATCCAATGACTGTTTCCTGGGTTGTTCTGGTATCTACTTGTCAAGCTTAGAGCGCATGACACATCCGGTCTAGTACATATCATTGCATACATGATAGACCCAATAGCAGATGCGTATGGGACTTTCTTCATTTTCTCTTGTTCATCTTTCGTGGTGGGACACTGAGATGAACTGAGACTGGTTCCTCTTTGAATAGGTACCAAACCTTTCTTAGAGTTTTCCATCTTGAACCTTTTCAAGATTTTATCAATGTATGTACTTTGACTTAAACCTATCAATCTCTTGGATCTATTCCTATAGATCCCTATCCCCAATATGTATTGTGCATCTCCAAGATCCTTAATGGAGAAGCAACTCTTTAGCCAAGTTTTGACTCCTTGCATTGTGGTAATATCATTCCCAAATAATAATATATCATCCACATATAGTACAAGGAATATGATAGTGCTCCCACTAGCTTTCTTATATACACAAGCTTCATCACCATTTTTAATGAAGCCAAATTTCTCGGCTTCCTCATTAAAACGATGATTCCACATTCTAGATGCTTGTTTCAATCCGTAGATTGACTTCTTTAACTTGCATACCCTTTTAGGATATTTTGGATCAACAAAACCTTCAGGTTGGACCATATAGACATCTTCCATAAGATATCCATTTAGGAAAGCGGTTTTGACATCCATTTGCCATATTTCATAGTCGTAGTGAGCAGCAATGGCAAATAATATCCTAATAGACTTTAGCATTGCCACTGGCGAGAAAGTTTCATCATAATCAACCCCTTGAGTTTGAGTGAAACCTTTTGCTACAAGTCTAGCTTTATATGTATCCAAGTTTCCATGTATGTCGGTTTTCTTCTTGAAAAGCCATTTGCAATCAACTAGCTTAGAGCTAGGAGGTTGCTCAACAAGTTCCCACACTTGGTTTTCATACATGGATTGCATCTCGGCGTTCATGGCTTCCTGCCATTTATCTTTATCAATCCTTGATAAAGCATCTTGGTAGTTTGTTGGTTCATCCAAATCAACCGTATAGCAACCATCTATGAAAAACCCATATCTCTCAGGAGGATTGCTAATCCTACCAGATCTACGAATGTCTTGTGTATTTTGATCATTCATTTGATCACTATCAACAATTTCATGTTGAGTGCTAGTGTCAACCAATTGTGTATCATCTACTTGATCTTGAACCTCTTCAAGATCTATCTTCCTTTCACTATTTCCTTCCATTAGGAACTTAGTTTCAAGGAATTCCGCCTTCCGAGCAACAAATACATTCTGCTCGGATGGATCATAGAAATAGTATCCCATATCATCCTTGGGATATCCTATGAAGATACACTTCGTGGATCGAGCATTCAACTTATTAGGGACGTAACGCTTAGGATAAGCTTCACATCCCCATACCTTTAAGTATGATAGAGATGGAGGTTTACCAAACCACATCTCGTGAGGAGTTCGTTCCACTTTCTTGGTTGGGGCCATATTTAAAATACGAGCCGCGGAGCTTAGACAATAACCCCAAAATGATAGAGGTAACGAGCTTCTTGCCATCATAGATCGAACCATATCCATTAGGGTTCGGTTCCTCCTTTCGGAAATTCCATTAAGTTGGGGTGTTCCGGGTGGAGTAAGTTGTGAGATAATCCCACAACTCCTAAGATGATCTTGGAAAGCATCGCTTAGGTATTCACCTCCTCTATCGGTACGAAGTACCTTAATTGTCCTATTGAGTTGATTTTGTACTTCGTTTTGATATTCTTTGAATGCTTCAAACGTTTCGTCCTTGTGTCTTAATAAGTAGACATATCCGAAACGACTAAAGTCATCAATGAAAGTAACAAAGTATCTTTCACCATTCCTAGTCATGGGTTTAAAGGGTCCACATACATCCGAATGTATTAATCCCAATAAATCTTTAGCCCTTTCATAAGTCCCTTTGAAAGGTGCTTTAGTCATCTTGCCTTGTAAACAAGATTCACATACATCAAACGAATCCATTTCATTTGATTTCAAAAGTCCATCCTTTTGAAGTGTATGCATTCGGTTCTTGTTTATGTGACCAAGGCGACAATGCCATAAATAGGAATCACTCAAATCCCTTTTGAGTTTCTTGGTGCTTGTATGGTACATTGAGCTACTAGATGATGTGTCATCATGAACCAATTCATAAATTCCATTTGAAGGTGAAGCCTTGAAATAGAATACATTATCTAAATAAATATGGATATCATCATTAACAAAATTAAGATAAAAACCACATTGTTTCAAATGGGAAATGGAAATAATGTTTCGACATAAATCGGGTGCATACAAAACATCTTTCAAAATAAGTTCCAAACCACTTGGAAGCTTTAACACAAAGTCTCCTTGAGCCTTCACTTGCACTTGGGCTCCATTACCCATGTAGAGACTTGATGTTCCCGTTTGCTTGCTACTTCTTTTGAACCCCTGCAATGAATTGCAAATGTGAGTTCCACATCCAGTGTCTAATACCCATGTATTAGAAGAAGTAATACTAAGCTCTATATATACCATATATACATTACCTGAGGTTTGCCCTGCATCCCTCTTGTCCTTCAACTCCTTAAGATAGATCGGACAGTTTCGTTTCCAATGACCCATTTCCCCGCAACCGAAACATGGGTCTTCCTTGGGGTTTGCCTTCTCGGCTACCTTTTGCTTCTTAGCCTTGTTGATGGTTGGGGTAACCATCTTCCCTTTCCCTTTGCCTTGATAGGTGGGTCCTTTTCTCTTAGCCACCTTTGGCTTAGAGGTCTTACTTTTGGACCCACCTTGATCGATTGCTAACACGGGTAAAGCCCTTTTACCCATGCTAGTTTCCGCCGTTCTAAGCATACCGTGAAGCTCACCTATGCTCTTATCCATCCCATTCATATTGTAATTAATTACAAATTGATCAAACCTTTTTGATAGGGAGTTAAGGATAAGATCGGTGGCTAACTCATTAGATATGTTTAGGTTAAGACGGTTAGCACGATCGATAAGGCTTTTCATCTTAAGTACATAAGATGAAACCGATTGGGTATCGTCCATACGACAAGCATGTAGCGCCCGAACCGTTTCGAATCGCTCGACACGCGCTTGTTGAAGGAACATCTCCTTCAATTGCGTTATCATGTCGTATGCACTATGATGCTCGAAATCCTTTTGGAGTTCGGGTATCATAGTCCCAAGCATTAAGCATGAGACTTGAAGGGAGTCGTGGCAATACTTATCGTAAGAGGCCATTGCCTCCACATCATTCTCATCCGGTTGATCGGGAATGGGGTCCTCAAGCACATACATTTTATCCTCTTGTTTGAGGACAATCCGAAGATTGCGGAACCAATCCATAAAGTTTGTATGGTTGAGTTTATCTTTCTCTAAGAGAGACCTTAATGATAGGTGGTTTAGGTTAAGTGGTGCGTTTGGAATGTTGTTGTTGTTATTGGCGGCCATCTACAAATTTAACAAAGTTCGTTTAAGTATCGATTTTAATGTAACATTCAATACCCTTTTAAAATTTTAATTGACTTATTAAATATTAGAATCCAACGGTAAATCAAATTTCGGTTAGGTGACCTTTATCCCGTTATTTGATTTAGCTAGGTAGTCATTATATGACAATTGCAATCCTTTTGCAACTTCTAAGTTATGGGATCATGCAATCCTTTTGCATGGCATATTTATCCCATCAACGCCTATTTGTTCCTCATGCTTCGGTGACCCTAAGTTCATGATTCCCAAATCAAGTCGTCCCACTTGTGTAAACATGTAAATTCAACATACAAGTGGTTAGGTGACCTTTATCCCACAAGTGTACGAAATTTACCTTATTGATATTAGTCCGCTCATGACGGTTAGGTGACCTTTATCCCGTCAAGAGTTTCTTAATATGTCTAAGTGTTTTCACAAAAGGATGGCGTTAAACTTGTTAAGCTTGTTTGTTAAAGGGATTTTGAGTTTTCGTTATTTCTAGTTTAGGAAAACTTTTGCACCATACACCAACATGCATTTAGTGTATGGTTTATTTGAAAATCCATTTTCATGTTTTGTAATTAAGCCAATTACTTGATATAAACCATTTTATATGTATGATCCTTATCATGTTCTTAATAACCATTTATTAAGGTTCTCGGTTGCCTTTTAAATTTAACCATTTAAATTGCCGTTTTGCATGTACTTAGCACGTCTAATTTAACCAATTAAAATGTCGTTTTGTTAGTTGTTATCTTGTGATTAATTGTATCAACCAAACATACAAAACAATAATCATACAAACAACCACACATGCAAAATAAGTATGTTCACAATCTAGCCATTTTGGTGGACATTTGTTTAGCCGAAAACAAATGTCACCGGGTAAGGGTTAATCATACAAAGTAGGAGATTACAATCTCCCACTTAACCTTGCATCCATATGCTCCTTGTGTTCTTGAAGTCTTCATGATCTTGTTCTTCATTTTTACAAAATATGTATCCTAATACATTTTTATCTAGAAAATGAAATACAACCTATTCTATTTTACATACCAAATGTAAAACAAATTACATAGCCAAAATAATAATTATTACATGCCAATTGAATGAATAATATTACATACCAAATGAATATAACAAATCAACCAAATATAACATGCAATCAACCCAAGGTCAAGGCTAGGATTGTGAACTTTAACATGCAACCAAAATTGACCAAAATGCAAGTTCCAAACCCTCTTGGAACCTCTTTCAAATTCGCCAAGCTTACAAACCCACCCAAACCCATTTGTTTTTGCAATCTACATTCATGCATGTTAGTAGATTGCAAATGTAGTGGGTTTTAAACAACAATTCGAAGCATATTTCAACAACTTCGGCTCTGATACCATTGTTGGGTTTTAACAAGTTTGATAATACTTAAAACCTTTTAAGAATTTTATCAAAGCGGAAGCATGTTAGTTACATTTTAGAACTTGTATATCTTTAAACCATTTTAAAGTTAAACCCCATGGATCAAGTTGTGAAATAATATGCTTACAAACTAAGTAGAAAGTAAGGATGTTTATACCTCCTCAAACAAGTTTAAGGGCTGCAAAATGCTTGAATAATGATGAAGGAAATGAAGAAGCAAAGCACCAAAACACCCTTGCCTTGTTATAAACCTAGTACACCTTGAAACCTAACTTGAAACCTCACTTGCTTGGCTTCCAAAACCCGATCAGCAGCAAGGTTGATTTGAGCAGAATGTTTAATGGAATTGATGACTAATTAGCTTCTAACTTGAAGCCTCAAGTGACTTATACCCACAAGCAATGATCCCAACACTTTTGCCTTTAGTTAGGATTTGTTTTACACTTGATGTAAGCTTGTATTTGTAAACTTAGAACCCCTTTTGAGCTCCCAACAGCCCACGGCCAGGAGACTGCAGCAGGAGCAGTTTTTGTGCAGTTTTTACTTGTGGTTTGATGTGTATTGCATGTGCTTTTTGAGTCAAGGCCTTGGTAAACTTATTAAGCATGTACCTAGGAGTTAATACCTCAAAAATGCCAAAAGGGAATAAGCATGGGATGACTTCTTGGGTCTCCCAAATCTGCCCATATTCATCCATTATTTTATACAAGATGTGAATTTTATAAAACTTGTAAATGATTTTATAAACTTTTTATAAAATAAACATGTAATTCCTCTTGCAATAATTTTATAAACCATTTTATAAAATATAACACAACATAATTATTTAA
Organism: Rutidosis leptorrhynchoides; assembly: GCF_046630445.1. Lineage (NCBI taxonomy): Eukaryota > Viridiplantae > Streptophyta > Magnoliopsida > Asterales > Asteraceae > Rutidosis > Rutidosis leptorrhynchoides. Next base: position 207,631,268 of record NC_092339.1, read on the forward strand.
ACCTATAAATAATTAAATACAAATTATCCAAATAATTTATTTCAAGTAATAACATTTCAGAAAACCGATTTTCTAAAGTTCAAGTGTCGCGTATTTATTTAACGATCCAGTCGTTAAGATTAAATACATATAAAGTGTTGGTAAACTTGTTATTGGGTATGACCCGACTTGGATCAAAGCACATTAGCCACATTAATTTAATATGTTCCTCGGGCATACGAAATACCTTCAGTACATATATCTAAAAGCTGTGTATTGTACGAGTACGAATACGGGTGCATACGAGTAGAATTGTTGATGAAACTGAACGAGGATGTAATTGTAAGCATTTTTGTTAAGTAGAAGTATTTTGATAAGTGTATTGAAGTCTTTCAAAAGTGTATAAATACATATTAAAACACTACATGTATATACATTTTAACTGAGTCGTTAAGTCATCGTTAGTCGTTACATGTAAGTGTTGTTTTGAAACCTTTAGGTTAACGATCTTGTTAAATGTTGTTAACCCAATGTTTATAATATCAAATGAGATTTTAAATTATTATATTATCATGATATTATCATGTATGAATATCTCTTAATATGATATATATACATTAAATGTCTTTACAACGATAATCGTTACATATATGTCTCGTTTAAAAATCATTAAGTTAGTAGTCTTGTTTTTACATATGTAGTTCATTGTTAATATACTTAATGATATGTTTACTTATCATAGTATCATGTTAACTATATATATATCCATATATATGTCATCATATAGTTTTTACAAGTTTTAACGTTCATGAATCACCGGTCAACTTGGGTGGTCAATTGTCTATATGAAACATATTTCAATTAATCAAGTCTTAACAAGTTTGATTGCTTAACATGTTGGAAACATTTAATCATGTAAATATCAATCTCAATTAATATATATAAACATGGAAAAGTTCGGGTCACTACAACAGGCATGTAGAATGGCTCACAAACTAGTGAACCAGATTGAAGAAAGAATTAAAGAACAGACTGCTGAAGAGGCCAATGTGAAGCAAGTCAAAAGAAAGTGGGAGGAAAACGGTGATAAGAATCACCAATACAACAACAACAACAACAACAACAACAACAACAACAATTACAACAATAATCGCAACAACTATCCCAACAATCGCAACATCAATCGCAACTATAACAAACGGCCCAACAACAACAACAACAACAACAACAACAATAACAACAACAACAACAACAACAACAACAACTACAACAATCATCCCAACAACAGTAATAACCGCAACAACAACAACAATCAGAAGCAGCTATGCCAAAGGTGTGAAAAGTATCACTCGGGGTTCTGCACCAAATTTTGCAACAAGTGTAAAAGAAATGGTCATAGCACGGCGAAGTGTGAGGTCTACGGACCAGGGGTTAACAGAACGAAAGGAACAAATGGTGTCGGAACGAGTAATGGTGGAGCAAGTAGTGTCGGAGCAAGTAGTGCCAATGTAGTTTGTTATAAATGTGGAAAACCGGGCCATATTATTAGAAATTGCCCGAACCAGGAGAACACGAATGGACAAGGCTGCGGAAGAGTTTTCAATATTAATGCGGCAGAGGCACAGGAAGACCCGGAGCTTGTTACGGGTATGTTTCTTATTGAAAATAAATCTGCTTACGTTTTATTTGATTCAGGTGCGGATAGAAGCTATATGAGTAGAGATTTTTGTGCTAAATAAAGTTGTCCATTGACGCCGTTGGATAGTAAATTTTTACTCGAATTAGCAAACGGTAAATTAATTTCAGCAGATTATATATGCCGGAATCGAGAAATTAAACTGGGTAGTGAAATATTTAAGATTGATTTGATACCAGTAGAGTTAGGGAGTTTTGATGTGATAATCGGTATGAACTGGTTGAAAGAAGTGAAAGCAGGGATCGTTTGTTACAAAAATGCAATTCGCATTATACGAGAAAAGGAAAACCCTTAATGGTGTACGGAGAAAAGGGCAACACGAAGCTACATCTTATTAGTAATTTGAAGGCACAAAAACTAATAAGAAAAGGTTGCTATGCTGTTATAGCACACGTCGAGAAAGTACAAACTGAAGAAAAGAGCATCAATGATGTTCCCGTCGCAAAAGAATTTCCCGATGTATTTCCGAAAGAATTATCGGGATTACCCCCACATCGATTCGTTGAATTTCAAATAGATCTTGTACCAGGAGCTGCACCAATAGCTCGTGCTCCTTACAGACTCGCACCCAGCATGATGAAAGAACTGCAAAGCCAATTACAAGAACTTTTAGAGCGTGGTTTCATTCGACCAAGCACATCACCGTGGGGAGCTCCTGTTTTGTTTGTCAAAAAGAAAGATGGTACATTCAGGTTGTGTATCAACTACCGAGAGTTAAACAAACTTACCATCAAGAACCGCTACCCACTACCGAGAATCGACGACTTATTTGATCAACTACAAGGCTCGTCTGTTTATTCAAAGATTGACTTACGTTCCGGGTATCATCAAATGCGGGTGAAAGAAGATGATATTCCAAAGACTGCTTTCAGAACACGTTACGGTCATTACGAGTTTATGGTCATGCCGTTTGGTTTAACTAATGCACCAGCTATGTTCATGGACCTTATGAACCGAGTGTGTGGACCATACCTTGACAAGTTTGTCATTGTTTTCATTGATGACATACTTATTTACTCAAAGAATGACCAAGAACACGGTGAACATTTGAGAAAGGTGTTAGAAGTATTGAGGAAAGAAGAATTGTACGCTAAGTTTTCAAAATGTGCATTTTGGTTGGAAGAAGTTCAATTCCTCGGTCACATAGTGAACAAAGAAGGTATTAAGGTAGATCCGGCAAAGATAGAAACTGTTGAAAAGTGGGAAACCCCAAAAACTCCGAAGCATATACGTCAATTTTTAGGATTGGCTGGTTACTACAGAAGATTCATCCAAGATTTCTCCAAAATAGCAAAACCCTTGACTGCATTAACGCATAAAGGGAAGAAATTTGAATGGAAGGATGAACAAGAGAAGGGGTTTCAGTTATTGAAGAAAAAGCTAACTACGGCACCTATATTGTCATTGCCTGAAGGGAATGATGATTTTGTGATATATTGTGACGCCTCAAAGCAAGGTCTCGGTTGTGTATTAATGCAACGAACGAAGGTAATTGCTTATGCGTCTAGACAATTGAAGATTCACGAGCAAAATTATACGACGCATGATTTGGAATTAGGCACGGTTGTTTTTGCATTAAAGACTTAGAGGCACTACTTATATGGGGTCAAAAGTATTATATATACCGACCACAAAAGTCTTCAACACATATTTAATCAGAAACAACTGAACATGAGATTCGTTACTGAAATGTCCCGTTCTTATTGATTAAAAACGTTCCATATTAATTGATTTCGTTGCGAGGTTTTGACCTCTATATGAGACGTTTTTCAAAGACTGCATTCATTTTTAAAACAAACCATAACCTTTATTTCATAAATAAAGGTTTAAAAAGCTTTACGTAGATTATCAAATAATGATAATCTAAAATATCCTGTTTACACACGACCATTACATAATGGTTTACAATACAAATATGTTACATCGAAATCTGTTTCTTGAATGCAGTTTTTACACAATATCATACAAACATGGACTCCAAATCTTGTCCTTATTTTAGTATGCAACAGCGGAAGCTCTTAATATTCACCTGAGAATAAACATGCTTTAAACGTCAACAAAAATGTTGGTGAGTTATAGGTTTAACCTATATATATCAAATCGTAACAATAGACCACAAGATTTCATATTTTAATACACATCCCATACATAGAGATAAAAATCATTCATATGGTGAACACCTGGTAACCGACAATAACAAGATGCATATATAAGAATATCCCCATCATTCCGGGACACCCTTCGGATATGATATAAATTTCGAAGTACTAAAGCATCCGGTACTTTGGATGGGGTTTGTTAGGCCCAATAGATCTATCTTTAGGATTCGCGTCAATTAGGGTGTCTGTTCCCTAATTCTTAGATTACCAGACTTAATAAAAAGGGGCATATTCGATTTCGATAATTCAACCATAGAATGTAGTTTCACGTACTTGTGTCTATTTTGTAAATCATTTATAAAACCTGCATGTATTCTCATCCCAAAAATATTAGATTTTAAAAGTGGGACTATAACTCACTTTCACAGATTTTTACTTCGTCGGGAAGTAAGACTTGGCCACTGTTGATTCACGAACCTATAACAATATATACATATATATTAAAGTATGTTCAAAATATATTTACAACACTTTTAATATATTTTGATGTTTTAAGTTTATTAAGTCAGCTGTCCTCGTTAGTAACCTATAACTAGTTGTCCACAGTTAGATGTACAGAAATAAATCGATAAATATTATCTTGAATTAATCCACGACCCAGTGTATACGTATCTCAGTATTGATCACAACTCAAACTATATATATTTTGGAATCAACCTCAACCCTGTATAGCTAACTCCAACATTCACATATAGAGTGTCTATGGTTGTTCCGAAATATATATAGATGTGTCGACATGATAGGTCGAAACATTGTATACGTGTCTATGGTATCTCAAGATTACATAATATACAATACAAGTTGATTAAGTTATGGTTGGAATAGATTTGTTACCAATTTTCACGTAGCTAAAATGAGAAAAATTATCCAATCTTGTTTTACCCATAACTTCTTCATTTTAAATCCGTTTTGAGTGAATCAAATTGCTATGGTTTCATATTGAACTCTATTTTATGAATCTAAACAGAAAAAGTATAGGTTTATAGTCGGAAAAATAAGTTACAAGTCGTTTTTGTAAAGGTAGTCATTTCAGTCGAAAGAACGACGTCTAGATGACCATTTAGAAAACATACTTCCACTTTGAGTTTAACCATAATTTTTGGATATAGTTTCATGTTCATAATAAAAATCATTTTCTCAGAATAACAACTTTTAAATCAAAGTTTATCATAGTTTTTTATTAACTAACCCAAAACAGCCCGCGGTGTTACTACGACGGCGTAAATCCGGTTTTACGGTGTTTTTCGTGTTTCCTGGTTTTAAATCATTAAGTTAGCATATCATATAGATATAGAACATGTGTTTAGTTGATTTTAAAAGTCAAGTTAGAAGGATTAACTTTTGTTTGCGAACAAGTTTAGAATTAACTAAACTATGTTCTAGTGATTACAAGTTTAAACCTTCGAATAAGATAGCTTTATATGTATGAATCGAATGATGTTATGAACATCATTACTACCTTAAGTTCCTTGGATAAACCTACTGGAAAAGAGAAAAATGGATCTAGCTTCAATGGATCCTTGGATGGCTCGAAGTTCTTGAAGCAGAATCATGACACGAAAACAAGTTCAAGTAAGATCATCACTTGAAATAAGATTGTTATAGTTATAGAAATTGAACCAAAGTTTGAATATGATTATTACCTTGTATTAGAATGATAACCTACTGTAAGAAACAAAGATTTCTTGAGGTTGGATGATCACCTTACAAGATTGGAAGTGAGCTAGCAAACTTGAAAGTATTCTTGATTTTATGAAACTAGAACTTTTGGAATTTATGAAGAACACTTAGAACTTGAAGATAGAACTTGAGAGAGATCAATTAGATGAAGAAAATTGAAGAATGAAAGTGTTTGTAGGTGTTTTTGGTCGTTGGTGTATGGATTAGATATAAAGGATATGTAATTTTGTTTTCATGTAAATAAGTCATGAATGATTACTCATATTTTTGTAATTTTATGAGATATTTCATGCTAGTTGCCAAATGATGGTTCCCACATGTGTTAGGTAACTCACATGGGCTGCTAAGAGCTGATCATTGGAGTGTATATACCAATAGTACATACATCTAAAAGCTGTGTATTGTACGAGTACGAATACGGGTGCATACGAGTAGAATTGTTGATGAAACTGAACGAGAATGTAATTGTAAGCATTTTTGTTAAGTAGAAGTATTTTGATAAGTGTATTGAAGTCTTTCAAAAGTGTATAAATACATATTAAAACACTACATGTATATACATTTTAACTGAGTCGTTAAGTCATCGTTAGTCGTTACATGTAAGTGTTGTTTTGAAACCTTTAGGTTAACGATCTTGTTAAATGTTGTTAACCCAATGTTTATAATAACAAAAGAGATTTTAAATTATTATATTATCATGATATTATGATGTACGAATATCTCTTAATATGATATATATATACATTAAATGTCGTTACAACGATAAACGTTACATATATGTCTCGTTTCAAAATCATTAAGTTAGTAGTCTTGTTTTTACATATGTAGTTCATTGTTAATATAATTAATGATATGTTTACTTATCATAATATCATGTTAACTATATATATAACCATATATATGTCATCATATAGTTTTTTTACAAGTTTTAACGTTCGTGAATCACCGGTCAACTTGGGTGGTCAATTGTCTATATGAAACCTATTTCAATTAATCAAGTCTTAACAAGTTTGATTGCTTAACATGTTGGAAACATTTAATCATGTAAACATCAATCTCAATTAATATATATAAACATGGAAAAGTTCGGGTCACTACAGTACCTACCCGTTAAATAAATTTCGTCCCGAAATTTTAAGCTTTTGAAGGTGTTGACGAATCTTCTGGAAATAGATGCGGGTATTTCTTCTTCATCTGATCTTCACGCTCCCAGGTGAACTCGGGTCCTCTACGAGCATTCCATCGAACCTTAACAATTGGTATCTTGTTTTGCTTAAGTCTTTTAACCTCACGATCCATTATTTCGACGGGTTCTTCGATGAATTGAAGTTTTTCGTTGATTTGGATTTCATCTAACGGAATAGTGAGATCTTCTTTAGCAAAACATTTCTTTAAATTCGAGACGTGGAAAGTGTTATGTACAGCCGCGAGTTGTTGAGGTAACTCTAGTCGGTAAGCTACTGGTCCGACACGATCAATAATCTTGAATGGTCCAATATACCTTGGATTTAATTTCCCTCGTTTACCAAATCGAACAACGCCTTTCCAAGGTGCAACGTTAAGCATGACCATCTCGCCAATTTCAAATTCTATATCTTTTCTTTTAATGTCAGCGTAGCTCTTTTGTCGACTTTGGGCGGTTTTCAACCGTTGTTGAATTTGGATGATCTTCTCGGTAGTTTCTTGTATAATCTCCGGACCCGTAATCTGTCTATCCCCCACTTCACTCCAACAAATCGGAGACCTGCACTTTCTACCATAAAGTGCTTCAAACGGCGCCATCTCAATGCTTGAATGGTAGCTGTTGTTGTAGGAAAATTCTGCTAACGGTAGATGTCGATCCCAACTGTTTCCGAAATCAATAACACATGCTCGTAGCATGTCTTCAAGCGTTTGTATCGTCCTTTCGCTCTGCCCATCAGTTTGTGGATGATAGGCAGTACTCATGTCTAGACGAGTTCCTAATGCTTGCTGTAATGTCTGCCAGAATCTTGAAATAAATCTGCCATCCCTATCAGAGATAATAGAGATTGGTATTCCATGTCTGGAGACGACTTCCTTCAAATACAGTCGTGCTAACTTCTCCATCTTGTCATCTTCTCTTATTGGTAGGAAGTGTGCTGATTTGGTGAGACGATCAACTATTACCCAAATAGTATCAAAACCACTTGCAGTCCTTGGCAATTTAGTGATGAAATCCATGGTAATGTTTTCCCATTTCCATTCCGGGATTTCGGGTTGTTGAAGTAGACCTGATGGTTTCTGATGCTCAGCTTTGACCTTAGAACACGTCAAACATTCTCCTACGTATTTAGCAACATCGGCTTTCATACCCGGCCACCAAAAATGTTTCTTGAGATCCTTGTACATCTTCCCCGTTCCAGGATGTATTGAGTATCTGGTTTTATGAGCTTCTCTAAGTACCATTTCTCTCATATCTCCAAATTTTGGTACCCAAATCCTTTCAGCCCTATACCGGGTTCCGTCTTCCCGAATATTAAGATGCTTCTCCGATCCTTTGGGTATTTCATCCTTTAAATTTCCCTCTTTTAAAACTCCTTGTTGCGCCTCCTTTATTTGAGTAGTAATGTTATTATGAATCATTATATTCATAGATTTTACTCGAATGGGTTCTCTATCCTTCCTGCTCAAGGCATCGGCTACCACATTTGCCTTCCCCGGGTGGTAACGAATCTCAAAATCGTAATCATTCAATAATTCAATCCACCTACGCTGCCTCATATTCAGTTGTTTCTGATTAAATATGTGTTGAAGACTTTTGTGGTCGGTATATATAATACTTTTGACCCCATATAAGTAGTGCCTCCAAGTCTTTAATGCAAAAACAACCGCGCCTAATTCCAAATCATGCGTCGTATAATTTTGTTCGTGAATCTTCAATTGTCTAGACGCATAAGCAATCACCTTCGTTCGTTGCATTAATACACAACCGAGACCTTGCTTTGATGCGTCACAATAAATCACAAAATCATCATTCCCTTCAGGCAATGACAATATAGGTGCCGTAGTTAGCTTTTTCTTCAATAACTGAAACGCTTTCTCTTGTTCATCATTCCATTCAAATTTCTTCCCTTTATGCGTTAATGCAGTCAAGGGTTTTGCTATTCTGGAAAAGTCTTGGATGAACCTTCTGTAGTAACCAGCTAGTCCTAAAAACTGGCGTATGTGTTTCGGAGTTTTCGGGGTTTCCCACTTTTCAACAGTTTCTATCTTTGCCGGATCCACCTTAATACCTTCTTTGTTCACTATGTGACCGAGGAATTGAACTTCTTCCAACCAAAATGCACACTTTGAAAACTTAGCGTACAATTCTTCCTTCCTCAATACTTCTAACACCTTTCTCAAATGTTCACCGTGTTCTTGGTCATTCTTTGAGTAAATAAGTATGTCATCAATGAAAATAATGACAAACTTGTCAAGGTATGGTCCACACACTCGGTTCATAAGGTCCATGAACACAGCTGGTGCATTAGTTAAACCAAACGGCATGACCATAAACTCGTAATGACCGTAACGTGTTCTGAAAGCAGTCTTTGGAATATCATCTTCTTTCACCCGCATTTGATGATACCCGGAACGTAAGTCAATCTTTGAATAAACAGACGAGCCTTGTAGTTGATCAAATAAGTCGTCGATTCTCGGTAGTGGGTAGCGGTTCTTGATGGTAAGTTTGTTCAACTCTCGGTAGTCGATACACAACCTGAATGTACCATCTTTCTTCTTGACAAACAAAACAGGAGCTCCCCACGGTGATGTGCTTGGTCGAATGAAACCACGCTCTAAAAGTTCTTGTAATTGGCTTTGCAGTTCTTTCATCTCGCTGGGTGCGAGTCTGTAAGGAGCACGAGCTATTGGTGCAGCTCCTGGTACAAGATCTATTTGAAATTCAACGGATCGATGTGGGGGCTGTAACATCCCGCGTTTTTCCGTTAAATTTATTTTTAACACCGTCTTTTTCTTTTAAATAATACCTTTCGTTATTTAAATTCGTAGTTTCCGTTGACTAACGTTCATAATAATTCCGTCATTTAATTATAACATCTCTTGTTAACTTGCGTTTTAAAAATATTCGATCGGTTAAATCCCGCACCCGCTTTGAAACTCGAGGGACCGGAGTTGCCAAATGGGCAAACTAGTTGACTAGGTCAACTAGTCAACCCATTTCATCCATTTCCATCATCTCCCTCATCCCTTTTCTCTCCATCTCAAGAACACACACACAAACCCATTCCATTCATTCATCATCTAAATTCAATCTTAGAAGCTCACAACAAATCCGATTACATATTTGGAATCCTCTCTTCATCCTCTACAATTTGATACCAACTTCATCTCGTTTGGGTAACATTTCTAAAACTCTAGATTTCTCTAAATTCGTGTTTTTGATTTGAAATGGTGTTAGTTAGTGTCTATGGCTCGAGTCTAACATGAATATATGTTTGGTTTGCTCGATTTGTTGTTTTTGGAGTAACTAGCATGAACTTGAAATGGGTGTGCTTAATCCTTGATTTTGGATGAGTTAATGTTGTTAGATTGTTAAAGTGCATGTTTTAATTGTGTTACTAGTATCACTAGCTTCGTTTTGATGCGTAGGTTGATTAAGAAAACTTCAAAAACATGAATATTGATTTTGTGATGTTTGACTAGGGTTTGATAGTTCTTGACATGAATTTTTGGATGCTTGAATGCCATGGAATGTTAATTATTAGTGTTTAGTTGTAATGTATGTTTCATTACCTTCAAAACGGCATATTATATGTGTGAATTGGTTTCCCGAAACTCAAATTGCATTTGAAGAACTTGAAACCTTAAAAATGAACGTTTAATGATCACTTGATGAGTTTTCGGCTATTATAAATGATGTTTTTGTTTGGTGAAACATGTTTAGTTGTGTTCCTTGTCAAAAGAGCTTTCCAACGGTATAAGATACGTCTTCTAGTTGTTTACGGTTTGAGTTTTGCGTTTGTTTGAAAATTGACCAAGTCTTGAACAAGTGAAACAGGCCTGGGACCAGGCCACGGCCATTGTCGCGGCGCGACAGGCCTGGCCGCGGCGCGGCATAAGCCGTGCCCAGCTTCTGTCCCACTTGTCCATTTTACCAAAAATGTTTGGGATGTTCTAGACCTCCAATTCACTTGCAACTTGTTTTAACATGCTTATATATGAATAACTAGCATAGAAAATTTGTTCGAGACTCGACCCGAACATGTTGACTTTTTCGTTGACTTTGACCCGACCAAGTTTGACTTTTTGTCAAACTTAACCAAATACTTATGCAACCTTTCTAACATGATTATTTACTAGTATCTTGCATGAAACTTGACAATTTGATTCACATGCTAATATAATCGAGTCGTAACGAGCCATAGGACTAATTGAACATCTTTGACCGTTTGTGTTTACCGTTATTGATATAGCCTATATGTTTAGGTCAAGACTAGCTTTGTCTTTGCACGCGTCTACTTGTTGAAGTACTTTATTAACTCTTGCACTCAAGGTGAGATCATAGTCCCACTTTTACTCTTTTTGAACTTATATTGGGATGAGAAAACATAAACGATTCTTTTGAACTAAGTGAACACAAGAACGGGAAAACAAACATTCTACATACGAGTTTAGAACTAAATCCTCAATTCGATTATCATTAGTTACACTTGCCGGGTGTAAGCGAGAACTTATGTTATATGGCCATATGGGTTGACAACCCTCATCTTTGACGGTTCGCTACCGTCTACGGATGAAATATATTTTCGAGAATCAGTGTTTGTTCTAGCACTAAGTGATGGGGTATACAATGGAAGGAATGTTAAGCTTTGATAATTGGGTGCTCGTGAAACAAACTTTTGGAATGTATTACTATTATTTCATTGATGCAAATCTTGTGGTTCACTTGTACTTACTTACTTAAACCTATGATTTCACCAACGTTTTCGTTGACAGATTTCTATGTTTTTCTCAGGTCTTGCACGATATGTGAAACATGCTTCCGCTTACTAATTGATACTTGCATCCGATGTCGAGTATACATGCATTTCATGGAGCGTCTTTTGACTTTACTTTAAACCGTGTCGCCTAGATTTCAATCGTATCTATAACGTTGTAACTTAACTTTTGGTTGAACAATTCTTGTAAACTTTGAAATAATCTTTATTTTGAAATGAAGGCGACATATTTTGGTCAAACGTTATCTTAAAGACTTATAATCAGGTAATGGGACCCACGTAGCCGACGCCGTCACTTGACGATTTGTCGGGGTCGCTACAGGTGGTATCAGAGCCTTGGTTGTAGGGATTTAGAGTTCATTTGTGTTCACCCCGAGTCATAGGGTACATAGGTGAATCTAGACTACAACCGGCATATAGATTGAAGTAGGAATTACTTGACTATTTGTGCATTTATACTCGAACTCTTCTATCATATCTAACTCGTATTCGATCTTGATCTTACGTTGATAAATTTTGTTGACGCGCCATCTTGACTTTATAAAGTAATGTTAAATGCACATGTAAATCAGGGTAATATAATTTCCGGGATTATATTACGGTGATTCACATGGACGTTCCGACATTATGACATAAAGAATTTAAGGCGAGTCAAGGAAAAATTTCCTCTTTATCTTGATTTCCACATCACGATTAGTATTATTGATAATACTAAACAACGGTATTCTTGTGTCATGAAGGAACAATGGCTCACCAAGGTCAACACAATACCCCTCCCGAAACTCTCGAACAAGCTCTTCAACGAATGATAGCCACCGCTGTGGGAGAGGCAGTGGCCGGTCACTTCTCCAACAACAACAACAATCATGGGGTCGGTAATTCAAACGGGGGGTGCTCCTACAAAAACTTCATGAAGTACAATCCTCCCACTTTCAATGGAACCGAAGGACCGGTTGCTCTCACCCGATGGTTCGAACAAACAGAAGCCGTTTTTAGTATAAGCGGTTGTCGGGACCAAGATAAGGTCAAGTTTTCCACCCTCACTCTCACCGGTATTGCTCTCTCATGGTGGAACACGTATGTACAATCGGTGGGTATCGATGAAGCCCTTACACTCTCTTGGACCGAATTAAGAGAAAGAATGACCACCGAATACTTCCCGCGCGAAGAGACTCGAAGGCTCGAACAGGGGCCAAGAAATTTAAAAATAGCCCGAGATGACCTCGAAGCTTATAATCAACGGTTTTCCGAACTAACCTCCATTTGTCCAAACCTCCGGGCTCCCGGGCCCCAAGGAGTTGAGTTTTACATGGATGGCCTCCCTAAGAGCATTCCACACGGGGTAATGCCATTAAGACCCGCCGACCTACAAGAGGCTGTGATGATAGCCCGCCGATTTATAAAAACGGTGGATGAAATTGAAGCGCTGGCACCAACGGCCGAGGCCCAACCAGTTAACAACAAAAGAAAACAGGAAGCCTCTCCATCAAGCAACCACAACCACAACGACTCCACCAAGAAGCCTTTCACCCCCGGCGGCAGGAAAAATTATGCTGGAACACGACCTTTTTGCAACACGTGCCACAAACATCATTATGGAAAATGTGGCGGACCATTTTGCATCAAGTGTCAAAGAAGTGGCCATGTGGCCCATAGTTGTAAGGGTGCCGCCCCCGTCGCTAAAAAGGTGCCCAGTGCACGCAGAAGGGGTGCTTGTTTTGAATGTGGACAACTGGGTCATTTTAAGAATGCATGTCCCAAGAAGAACGCCCACCCTAATGTACGCGAATGAGCTTTCAACCTTAACACATAGGATTCCCGGAACGACAATTAGTTACGGGTACGTTCCTTCTCAACGACTCTTATGTTTCATGTTTATCCGATTCGGGTATCGATAAATGTTTTGTATCCAAGGCTTTGGAGCCTACTCTTTGCACTCCACCCCTCCCCCTAGATATTACTTACGCCATTCAAGTGACCAACGGGAAACCATTGCGTATCGATAAATTTTATCGGAGGGAGTACGTTAGACTTATTGGGTAGGTAATTTGAACTTTGATTTGACATCTATAGAACTAGGGAGCCCAAAACCTATACGTTAGGAAGGGAATGTTTTCCCCACATATATGTGATTCTAGTGAACTAAATGATTTCCGTTTAAGAACCGATATCCTCTTTCCCGTATCAACAACCTCTTGAACTGTTACACGGATCTCGCGTATATTCTAAAATCGACCTTCATTCTGGTTATCATCAATTGAGGGTTAAGGGAGAAGATGTCTCCTAAACCGCTTTCCGAACTCGCTACGATAGTTATAAATTTCTTTTAGTGCCGTTCAGTTTAACTAAGGCTCCGCCCGTATTCATAGACCTCCGGAACCGCGTATGCAAACTTATCTAGACAAATCCGTTACCGTACTTATAATTGATGTTTTAAGCTATTCAAGCGGAAAGGAAAAAACGGACAACGTCTCCGTCTTACGCTCGAACTCTTGAGAAAAGAGCAACTCTATGCCGAATTCTCCAAGTGAGAATTTTGGTTAAACAAAGTCCAAATTCTAAACCATGTTATTAGTGGTCAAGGTAAAAAAAAAAAAAAAAAAAAAAAAAAAAAAAAAAAAAAAAAAAAAAATTAATTAATTAATTAATTAATTTTGGAGAAACCCTCACGACTCCGACTTGTATTCGTAAAATTTTGGATCTCGCGATTATTACCAAAGATTAATTTCCAATTTTTCCCGTATCGCTCGTCCTTTAACCTCGTTAACGTACTAAGGGAAAGAATTAAACATTTTTCGTGTCCGGACTTTGAACGTGATTTATTTTTTTTATTTTTTTTTTCACACCAACCTTACTAGATAAATTCGTGTGGCACAAAATGGAACTCAAATATAGAAATACTTCTACGTGAACGCCTGAAAGGCAACCCCTCTCGACTCGAAATCAAGGAAGCTGAAATTCGTTATTTTACACGGAGAATTTGAATACTTATTTATGGATCCGATCAATCTTCTCGTTATCGCGTACCACGATACATAGCTCTGCTATTTCACCGTTACCGTCTGATATTACTGGAAATTAAGATAACACACAATCCAACGATACTTCACTCTTCTTTGACTTAACGCCCTTGTGTTTCTGATAATCGGTCAACTATTATTCAACCCCGAACTATACAACTACGTGTACTACCTCGTTTCTCTTTCAGACTTCAACTTTTGACAACTAGAGGCACGTTATAGCAACCTCGAGATGTAAACTCATCCTATTCTAAGTCCTCATTTCACTACTATCTTTACCGTTCGCATTTCCGTTTAAAGAAACTCCTTGTAACATTTCTCCATGGATAGAGAAACTCCTCATATTACATAAGTATTCGCCACGAGGGTGAATAGTCCTAACGAACATTTCTCGAACCCTAACTAACTTGTTCAAACGTATCTTAAGAGATTCTATTCCAACACGGTGTATCTTTGTCAATTATTCTGTATCGAAATACTCGTTTCACTTCTAGTTTTACAAGAAACCTTGGGAACCCGCTTAGACATGAGTACCGCGTACCACCCACAAACTGACGAACCGAGCAAACGAACGATTTACGTCTTGGAAAGACATCTCACAAACTCGTATTGTCACCTTTAGTAGATCACTCTTACAACAGTAGTTACCACTCGTGTGTTCACGCGCACTTTTCGAAACCTTATATGACCGCTAATGTCATACCCCTGTTCATTTAACCAAAGCATAAACCACCGAAATCTGAACTCCATCAAGAAACAACAATTGAGATCGTTCAAGTCCGAGAAGGGCTCGAGACAACCCATTGTCGCCAGAAGAGTTAAACCAAACTTAGAGGAGAACCTCACAAATCCCAGTGTGTAACCGCGTAGTATTGAGAACCCGCACCTTGGAAGGGTGTAATCCGTTTTGGGAATCAGGGAAAGTTAAACCCGCGACATGTTAACCCTTTTGAAACCTTGGGGCGTATTAGAACCGCTCCCTACCGTTTAGAACTTCCGACTCAATTAAGTTTCCGTTTACCCTACATTTCGTGTAACAAACTTAGAAACGTGTCCTGCGGAACAGGAACGTGCAATCCTGCTGGATACATCAACTATCGATGACAAACTTCTCTTCATAGGAAAACCAGTTGAAACTGGGGATCGTAAAAACCGAACCTTAATGCAACGTAAAACCCTGACTATCCAAATTCATGAGAACCCTCAAGAACGTACTTTCACTTATTCATAGCATTGACAACGTAAAGTCTCGAGTAAGAGATATCGACTACTACTTCCAACTAAATTTCGGGACGAAATTTCTTTTGAGTTGTGGATAATGTAACATCCCGCGTTTTTCCGTTAAATTTATTTTTAACACCGTCTTTTTCTTTTAAATAATACCTTTCGTTATTTAAATTCGTAGTTTCCGTTGACGGTTCATAATAATTCCGTCATTTAATTATAACATCTCTTGTTAACTTGCGTTTTAAAAATATTCGATCGGTTAAATCCCGCACCCGCTTTGAAACTCGAGGGACCGGAGTTGCCAAATGGGCAAACTAGTTGACTAGGTCAACTAGTCAACCCATTTCATCCATTTCCATCATCTCCCTCATCCCTTTTCTCTCCATCTCAAGAACACACACACAAACCCATTCCATTCATTCATCATCTAAATTCAATCTTGGAAGCTCACAACAAATCCGATTACATATTTGGAATCCTCTCTTCATCCTCTACAATTTGATACCAACTTCATCTCGTTTGGGTAACATTTCTAAAACTCTAGATTTCTCTAAATTCGTGTTTTTGATTTGAAATGGTGTTAGTTAGTGTCTATGGCTCGAGTCTAACATGAATATATGTTTGGTTTGCTCGATTTGTTGTTTTTGGAGTAACTAGCATGAACTTGAAATGGGTGTGCTTAATCCTTGATTTTGGATGAGTTAATGTTGTTAGATTGTTAAAGTGCATGTTTTAATTGTGTTACTAGTATCACTAGCTTCGTTTTGATGCGTAGGTTGATTAAGAAAACTTCAAAAACATGAATATTGATTTTGTGATGTTTGACTAGGGTTTGATAGTTCTTGACATGAATTTTTGGATGCTTGAATGCCATGGAATGTTAATTATTAGTGTTTAGTTGTAATGTATGTTTCATTACCTTCAAAACGGCATATTATATGTGTGAATTGGTTTCCCGAAACTCAAATTGCATTTGAAGAACTTGAAACCTTAAAAATGAACGTTTAATGATCACTTGATGAGTTTTCGGCTATTATAAATGATGTTTTTGTTTGGTGAAACATGTTTAGTTGTGTTCCTTGTCAAAAGAGCTTTCCAACGGTATAAGATACGTCTTCTAGTTGTTTACGGTTTGAGTTTTGCGTTTGTTTGAAAATTGACCAAGTCTTGAACAAGTGAAACAGGCCTGGGACCAGGCCACGGCCATTGTCGCGGCGCGACAGGCCTGGCCGCGGCGCGGCATAAGCCGTGCCCAGATTCTGTCCCACTTGTCCATTTTACCAAAAATGTTTGGGATGTTCTAGACCTCCAATTCACTTGCAACTTGTTTTAACATGCTTATATATGAATAACTAGCATAGAAAATTTGTTCGAGACTCGACCCGAACATGTTGACTTTTTCGTTGACTTTGACCCGACCAAGTTTGACTTTTTGTCAAACTTAACCAAATACTTATGCAACCTTTCTAACATGATTATTTACTAGTATCTTGCATGAAACTTGACAATTTGATTCACATGCTAATATAATCGAGTCGTAACGAGCCATAGGACTAATTGAACATCTTTGACCGTTTGTGTTTACCGTTATTGATATAGCCTATATGTTTAGGTCAAGACTAGCTTTGTCTTTGCACGCGTCTACTTGTTGAAGTACTTTATTAACTCTTGCACTCAAGGTGAGATCATAGTCCCACTTTTACTCTTTTTGAACTTATATTGGGATGAGAAAACATAAACGATTCTTTTGAACTAAGTGAACACAAGAACGGGAAAACAAACATTCTACATACGAGTTTAGAACTAAATCCTCAATTCGATTATCATTAGTTACACTTGCCGGGTGTAAGCGAGAACTTATGTTATATGGCCATATGGGTTGACAACCCTCATCTTTGACGGTTCGCTACCGTCTACGGATGAAATATATTTTCGAGAATCAGTGTTTGTTCTAGCACTAAGTGATGGGGTATACAATGGAAGGAATGTTAAGCTTTGATAATTGGGTGCTCGTGAAACAAACTTTTGGAATGTATTACTATTATTTCATTGATGCAAATCTTGTGGTTCACTTGTACTTACTTACTTAAACCTATGATTTCACCAACGTTTTCGTTGACAGATTTCTATGTTTTTCTCAGGTCTTGCACGATATGTGAAACATGCTTCCGCTTACTAATTGATACTTGCATCCGATGTCGAGTATACATGCATTTCATGGAGCGTCTTTTGACTTTACTTTAAACCGTGTCGCCTAGATTTCAATCGTATCTATAACGTTGTAACTTAACTTTTGGTTGAACAATTCTTGTAAACTTTGAAATAATCTTTATTTTGAAATGAAGGCGACATATTTTGGTCAAACGTTATCTTAAAGACTTATAATCAGGTAATGGGACCCACGTAGCCGACGCCGTCACTTGACGATTTGTCGGGGTCGCTACAGGGGTAATCCCGGTAATTCTTTCGGAAATACATCGGGAAATTCTTTTGCAATGGGAACATCATTGATGCTCTTTTCTTCAGTTTGTACTTTCTCGACGTGTGCTAGAACAGCATAGCAACCTTTTCTTATTAGTTTTTGTGCCTTCAAATTACTAATAAGATGTAGCTTCGTGTTGCCCTTTTCTCCGTACACCATTAAGGGTTTTCCTTTTTCTCGTATAATGCGAATTGCATTTTTGTAACAAACGATCTCCGCTTTCACTTCTTTCAACCAGTCCATACCGATTATCACATCAAAACTCCCTAACTCTACTGGTATCAAATCAATCTTAAATGTTTCGCTAACCAGTTTAATTTCTCGATTCCGACATATATTATCTGCTGAAATTAATTTACCATTTGCTAATTCGAGTAAAAATTTACTATCCAAAGGCGTCAATGGACAACTTAATTTAGCACAAAAATCTCTACTCATATAGCTTCTATCCGCACCCGAATCAAATAAAACGTAAGCAGATTTATTGTCAATAAGAAACGTACCCGTAACAAGCTCCGGGTCTTCCTGTGCCTCTACCGCATTAATATTGAAAACTCTTCCACGGCCTTGTCCATTCGTGTTCTCCTGGTTCGGGCAATTTCTAATAATGTGGCCTGGTTTTCCACATTTATAACAAACTACATTGGCATAACTTGCTCCGACACTACTTGCTCCGCCATTACTCGTTCCGACACCATTTGTTCCTTTCGTTCTATTAACCCCTGGTCCGTAGACCTCACACTTCGCCGCGCTATGACCATTTCTTTTACACTTGTTGCAAAATTTGGTGCAGAACCCCGAGTGATTCTTTTCACACCTTTGGCATAGCTGCTTCTGATTGTTGTTGTTGTTGCGGTTATTATTGTTGTTGGGATGATTGTTGTAGTTGTTGTTGTTGTTGTTGTTGTTGGGCCGTTTGTTGTAGTTGCGATTGATGTTGCGATTGTTGGGATAATTGTTGCGATTATTGTTGTAATTGCTGTTGTTGTTGTATTGGTGATTCTTATCACCGTTTTCCTCCCACTTTCTTTTGACTTGCTTCACATTGGCCTCTTCAGCAGTCTGTTCTTTAATTCTTTCTTCAATCAGGTTCACTAGTTTGTGAGCCATTCTACATGCCTGTTGTATGGAGGCGGGCTCGTGTGAACTTATATCTTCTTGGATTCTTTCTGGTAATCCTTTCACAAACGCGTCGATCTTCTCTTCCTCATCTTCGAATGCTCCCGGACACAATAGGCACAATTCTGTGAATCGTCTTTCGTACGTGGTAATATCAAATCCTTGGGTTCGTAACCCTCTAAGTTCTGTCTTGAGCTTATTGACCTCGGTTCTGGGACGGTACTTCTCGTTCATCAAGTGCTTGAATGCTGACCACGGTAGTGCGTACGCATCATCTTGTCCCACTTGCTCTAGATAGGTATTCCACCATGTTAACGCAGAACCTGTGAAGGTATGCGTAGCGTACTTCACTTTGTCCTCTTCAGTACACTTACTTATGGCAAACACCGATTCAACCTTCTCGGTCCACCGTTTCAATCCGATCGGTCCTTCGGTTCCATCAAATTCCAAAGGTTTGCAGGCAGTGAATTCTTTGTAGGTGCATCCTACACGATTTCCTGTACTGCTAGATCCAAGGTTATTGTTGGTATGTAGCGCAGCCTGTACTGCGGCTATGTTTGAAGCTAGAAAAGTACGAAATTCCTCTTCATTCATATTCACGGTGTGTCGAGTAGTCGGTGCCATTTCCTTCAAAATAGTTAAATGGAACAAGTTAATCATACAGAATATTAAGAGTAGTTAATAGTATTTCGTAGCATAATATGAACTCATTTATAAAAGCTTTTTCTTCATATTAGCGTTTTATAAGTTTAAATTCGGGTAGTACCTACCCGTTAAGTTCATACTTAGTAGCTAATATACAATTCAACTACTACAATTCTATATGAAAAACTGATTATAATAATATTTCGCGTTCAAACTTTTATACAATATTTTACAAACTTACAATACCGCTTATTTTACATAAAGCATGAAATATAGCACACAATAACTTTGATACAAGATAGTTGTGAAGACAATTCTAGCTAGTACACAAGTCGTTCAGCAAAGGCAATAAAGACACGTAATTCATACGTCCAGAAACAAGTCATGCATTCTGGTTTTACTAGGACTACTTCCCATCCTTGGTCTTGTGCAACATAACCGTTATGGCCGTTGATAAGACAGCGTGTTGTAACGTCATCAAAGGGACGAGGGTTACGTAATGTCCAACAGTCCCGTAATAATCTAAAAACCTCATTTCTTACCCCAATTACCGACTCCGTCACTTGTGGAAACGTTTTGTTTAATAGTTGTAGCCCGATGTTCTTGTTCTCACTTTGGTGAGAAGCGAACATTACTAATCCGTAAGCATAACATGCTTCTTTATGTTGCATGTTAGCCGCTTTTTCTAAATCATGAAGTCCAATATTCGGATATATTGAGTCAAAATAATTTCTTAACCCGTTGCGTAAAATAGCATTTGGGTTCCCCGCAATATATGCGTCAAAGTAAACACATCGTAACTTATGGGTTTCCCAATGTGATATCCCCCATCTTTCAAACGAAAGTCTCTTATAAACCAAGACATTCTTGGAACGTTCTTCGAATGTCTTACAAACTGATCTCGCATTAAATAGTTGTGCCGAAGAATTCTGGCCGACTCTAGACAAGATTTCATCAATCATGTCTCCGGGTAGGTCTCTTAAAATATTGGGTTGTCTATCCATTTTGTGTTTTTAAACTGTAAAATAGACAAGAGTTAGATTCATAAAAAAATACTTATTAATACAAGCAATTTTTACATATATCATAAAGCATAAGAACACTATATTACATATATTACACCACACGAATACAACTATCTTATTCCGACTCGCTCGTTTCTTCTTCTTCGGTTTTGGTTCGTTTTGCCAAGTTTCTAGGGATATATGATGTTCCCCTAATACGAGCCGTCGTTGTCCACATTGGTTTAGAAAAACCTGGTGGTTTAGAGGTTCCCGGGTCATTGTTACAACTTAAGGACTTCGGGGGTTGACGATACATATAAAGTTCATCGGGGTTGGAATTAGATTTCTCTATTTTTATGCCCTTTCCCTTATTATTTTCTTTTGCCTTTTTAAATTCAGTTGGGGTAATTTCTATAACATCATCGGAATTCTTGTCGGAATCTGATTCATCGGAGAATTGGTAATCCTCCCAATATTTTGCTTCCTTGGCGGAAACACCATTGACCATAATTAACTTTGGTCGGTTGGTTGAGGATTTTCTTTTACTTAACCGTTTTATTATTTCCCCCACCGGTTCTATTTCTTCATCCGGTTCCGATTCTTCTTCCGGTTCCGATTCTTCTTCCGGTTCCGACTCTTCTTCCGGTTCCTCTTCGGGAACTTGTGAATCAGTACACAAATCATTCCAATTTACATTTGACTCTTCATTATTATTAGGTGAGTCAATGGGACTTGTTCTAGAGGTAGACATCTATCACATAATATCAAACACGTTAAGAGATTAATATATCACATAATATTCATATGTTAAAAATATATAGTTTCCAACAAAAATGTTAAGCAATCATTTTTAAAGAAAACACGGTCGAAGTCCAGACTCACTAATGCATCCTAACAAACTCGATAAGACACACTAATGCAAATTTTCTGGTTCTCTAAGACCAACGCTCGGATACCAACTGAAATGTCCCGTTCTTATTGATTAAAAACGTTCCATATTAATTGATTTCGTTGCGAGGTTTTGACCTCTATATGAGACGTTTTTCAAAGACTGCATTCATTTTTAAAACAAACCATAACCTTTATTTCATAAATAAAGGTTTAAAAAGCTTTACGTAGATTATCAAATAATGATAATCTAAAATATCCTGTTTACACACGACCATTACATAATGGTTTACAATACAAATATGTTACATCGAAATCTGTTTCTTGAATGCAGTTTTTACACAATATCATACAAACATGGACTCCAAATCTTGTCCTTATTTTAGTATGCAACAGCGGAAGCTCTTAATATTCACCTGAGAATAAACATGCTTTAAACGTCAACAAAAATGTTGGTGAGTTATAGGTTTAACCTATATATATCAAATCGTAACAATAGACCACAAGATTTCATATTTTAATACACATCCCATACATAGAGATAAAAATCATTCATATGGTGAACACCTGGTAACCGACAATAACAAGATGCATATATAAGAATATCCCCATCATTCCGGGACACCCTTCGGATATGATATAAATTTCGAAGTACTAAAGCATCCGGTACTTTGGATGGGATTTGTTAGGCCCAATAGATCTATCTTTAGGATTCGCGTCAATTAGGGTGTCTGTTCCCTAATTCTTAGATTACCAGACTTAATAAAAAGGGGCATATTCGATTTCGATAATTCAACCATAGAATGTAGTTTCACGTACTTGTGTCTATTTTGTAAATCATTTATAAAACCTGCATGTATTCTCATCCCAAAAATATTAGATTTTAAAAGTGGGACTATAACTCACTTTCACAGATTTTTACTTCGTCGGGAAGTAAGACTTGGCCACTGTTGATTCACGAACCTATAACAATATATACATATATATTAAAGTATGTTCAAAATATATTTACAACACTTTTAATATATTTTGATGTTTTAAGTTTATTAAGTCAGCTGTCCTCGTTAGTAACCTATAACTAGTTGTCCACAGTTAGATGTACAGAAATAAATCGATAAATATTATCTTGAATCAATCCACGACCCAGTGTATACGTATCTCAGTATTGATCACAACTCAAACTATATATATTTTGGAATCAACCTCAACCCTGTATAGCTAACTCCAACATTCACATATAGAGTGTCTATGGTTGTTCCGAAATATATATAGATGTGTCGACATGATAGGTCGAAACATTGTATACGTGTCTATGGTATCTCAAGATTACATAATATACAATACAAGTTGATTAAGTTATGGTTGGAATAGATTTGTTACCAATTTTCACGTAGCTAAAATGAGAAAAATTATCCAATCTTGTTTTACCCATAACTTCTTCATTTTAAATCCGTTTTTGAGTGAATCAAATTGCTATGGTTTCATATTGAACTCTATTTTATGAATCTAAACAGAAAAAGTATAGGTTTATAGTCGGAAAAATAAGTTACAAGTCGTTTTTGTAAAGGTAGTCATTTCAGTCGAAAGAACGACGTCTAGATGACCATTTAGAAAACATACTTCCACTTTGAGTTTAACCATAATTTTTGGATATAGTTTCATGTTCATAATAAAAATCATTTTCTCAGAATAACAACTTTTAAATCAAAGTTTATCATAGTTTTTTATTAACTAACCCAAAACAGCCCGCGGTGTTACTACGACGGCGTAAATCCGGTTTTACGGTGTTTTTCGTGTTTCCTGGTTTTAAATCATTAAGTTAGCATATCATATAGATATAGAACATGTGTTTAGTTGATTTTAAAAGTCAAGTTAGAAGGATTAACTTTTGTTTGCGAACAAGTTTAGAATTAACTAAACTATGTTCTAGTGATTACAAGTTTAAACCTTCGAATAAGATAGCTTTATATGTATGAATCGAATGATGTTATGAACATCATTTTTACCTTAAGTTCCTTGGATAAACCTACTGGAAAAGAGAAAAATGGATCTAGCTTCAATGGATCCTTGGATGGCTCGAAGTTCTTGAAGCAGAATCATGACACGAAAACAAGTTCAAGTAAGATCATCACTTGAAATAAGATTGTTATAGTTATAGAAATTGAACCAAAGTTTGAATATGATTATTACCTTGTATTAGAATGATAACCTACTGTAAGAAACAAAGATTTCTTGAGGTTGGATGATCACCTTACAAGATTGGAAGTGAGCTAGCAAACTTGAAAGTATTCTTGATTTTATGAAACTAGAACTTTTGGAATTTATGAAGAACACTTAGAACTTGAAGATAGAACTTGAGAGAGATCAATTAGATGAAGAAAATTGAAGAATGAAAGTGTTTGTAGGTGTTTTTGGTCGTTGGTGTATGGATTAGATATAAAGGATATGTAATTTTGTTTTCATGTAAATAAGTCATGAATGATTACTCATATTTTTGTAATTTTATGAGATATTTCATGCTAGTTGCCAAATGATGGTTCCCACATGTGTTAGGTGACTCACATGGGCTGCTAAGAGCTGATCATTGGAGTGTATATACCAATAGTACATACATCTAAAAGCTGTGTATTGTACGAGTACGAATACGGGTGCATACGAGTAGAATTGTTGATGAAACTGAACGAGAATGTAATTGTAAGCATTTTTGTTAAGTAGAAGTATTTTGATAAGTGTATTGAAGTCTTTCAAAAGTGTATAAATACATATTAAAACACTACATGTATATACATTTTAACTGAGTCGTTAAGTCATCGTTAGTCGTTACATGTAAGTGTTGTTTTGAAACCTTTAGGTTAACGATCTTGTTAAATGTTGTTAACCCAATGTTTATAATAACAAAAGAGATTTTAAATTATTATATTATCATGATATTATGATGTACGAATATCTCTTAATATGATATATATACATTAAATGTCGTTACAACGATAAACGTTACATATATGTCTCGTTTCAAAATCATTAAGTTAGTAGTCTTGTTTTTACATATGTAGTTCATTGTTAATATAATTAATGATATGTTTACTTATCATAATATCATGTTAACTATATATATAACCATATATATGTCATCATATAGTTTTTTTACAAGTTTTAACGTTCGTGAATCACCGGTCAACTTGGGTGGTCAATTGTCTATATGAAACCTATTTCAATTAATCAAGTCTTAACAAGTTTGATTGCTTAACATGTTGGAAACATTTAATCATGTAAACATCAATCTCAATTAATATATATAAACATGGAAAAGTTCGGGTCACTACAGTTACCATCCGGGGAAGGCAAATGTGGTAGCCGATGCCTTGAGTAGAAAGGACAGAGAACCCATTCGAGTAAAATCTATGAATATAATGATTCACAATAACCTTACTACTCAAATAAAGGAGGCGCAACAAGGAGTTTTAAAAGAGGAAAATTTAAAGAATGAAATACCCAAAGGATCAGAGAAGCATCTTAATATTCGGGAAGATGGAACCCGGTATAGGGCTGAAAGGATTTGGGTACCAAAATTTGGATATATGAGAGAAATGGTACTTAGAGAAGCTCATAAAACCAGATACTCAATACATCCTGGAACGGGGAAGATGTACAAGGATCTCTAGAAACATTTTTGGTGGCCAGGTATGAAAGCCGATGTTGCTAAATACGTAGGGGAATGTTTGACGTGTTCTAAGGTCAAAGCGGAGCATCAGAAACCATCAGGTCTACTTCAACAACCCGAAATCCCGGAATGGAAATGGGAAAACATTACCATGGATTTCATCACTAAATTGCCAAGGACTGCAAGTGGTTTTGATACTATTTGGGTAATAGTTGATCGTCTCACCAAATCAGCACACTTCCTGCCAATAAGAGAAGATGACAAGATGGAGAAATTAGCACGACTGTATTTGAAGGAAGTCATCTCCAGACATGGAATACCAATCTCTATTATCTCTGATAGGGATGGCAGATTTATTTCAAGATTCTGGCAGACATTACAGCAAGCATTAGGAACTCGTCTAGACATGAGTACTGCCTATCATCCACAAACTAATGGGCAGAATGAAAGGACGATACAAACGCTTGAAGACATGCTACGAGCATGTGTTATTGATTTCGGAAACAGTTGGGATCGACATCTACCGTTAGCAGAATTTTCCTACAACAATAGCTACCATTCAAGCATTGAGATGGCTCCGTTTGAAGCACTTTATGGTAGAAAGTGCAGGTCTCCGATTTGTTGGAGTGAAGTGGGGGATAGACAGATTACGGGTCCGGAGATAATACAAGAAACTACTGAGAAGATCATCCAAATTCAACAACGGTTGAAAACCACCCAAAGTCGACAAAAGAGCTACGCCGATAATAAAAGAAAAGATATAGAATTTGAAATTGGAGAGATGGTCATGCTTAAGGTTGCACCTTGGAAAGGCGTTGTTCGATTTGGTAAACGAGGGAAATTAAATCCAAGGTATATCAGACCATTCAAGATTATTGATCGTGTCGGACCAGTAGATTACCGACTTGAGTTTCCTCAACAACTCGTGGCTGTACATAACACTTTCCACGTCTCGAATTTGAAGAAATGTTTTGCTAAAGAAGATCTCACTATTCCGTTAGATGAAATCCAAATCAACGAAAAAACTTCAATTCATTGAAGAACCCATTGAAATAATGGATCGTGAGGTTAAGAGACTTAAACAAAACAAGATACCCATTGTTAAGGTTCGATGGAATGCTCGTAGAGGACCCGAGTTCACCTGGGAGCGTGAAGATCAGATGAAGAAGAAATACCCGCATTTATTTCCAGAAGATACGTCAACACCTCCAACTGCTTAAAATTTCGGGACGAAATTTATTTAACGGGTAGGTACTGTAGTGACCCGAACTTTTCCATGTTTATATATATATTAAATGAAATTGTTATTTACATGATTAAGTGTTTCCAACATGTTAAGCAATCAAACTTGTTAAGACTTGATTAATTGAAATAGGTTTCATATAGACAATTGACCACCCAAGTTGACCGGTGATTCACGAACGTTAAAACTTGTAAAAATTATACGATGACATATATATGGTTATATATATAGTTAACATGATTTTATTATAAGTATGTATCTCATTAGGTATTTTAACAATGAGTTATATACATAAAAATGAGACTATTAATTTAAGAAACTCGAAAACGATATATATAACGATTATCGTTATAACAACGTCTTACTAGGTACATATGAATCATATTAAGATATTGATACACTTGGTTAATTATGTTAAATGATAAGTAAATATATTATTAAGTGTATTAACAATGAAATACATATGTAAAAATAAGACTACTAACTTAATGATTTCGAAACGAGACATATATGTAAAGATTATCGTTGTAACGACATTTAACTGTATATATATCATACTAAGATATATTATATATCATAATATCATGATAATATAACAATTTAACATCTCATTTTGAAACGACCCGACCCAATCCATAGGGACGAATACAATAACATATGAGTACATCGCGAGGCATTTGACCTCTATATGATACGTTTTATAAACATTGCATTCTTTTAAAAAGATATACCATAAATGAATATTTAAAATTCAATGTTTTCGACATCTGATGATTTCTACATATAGACAATCACCGTAAATAACAGTTTACAAGAATACTTCCGTTGACAATGCAGTCAAAATAAATACACGGTGATGATTTTGTGAATGCAATGCTTCCTCGAATAAAACATGTATGACTCCATGTGTTGGGATTTAACAAGTTCATAAACATACTTGAAACATTTAAAGATCAAATTAAGCGGAAGCAAGAAGTATTACCATTTTAGAACTTGTTATACATTAACCAATTGAAGTTAAATCCCAATTAAGATCAAGTTGTGAAACATACTTACAAACTAGAAGCAAGAAGAGAGTATATACCTTCTCCTAGCTAGTTGATAGATGATGATGAAGATGATGATGAATGGAGCTCCAAAAGTATGAAACCTCAAGTAGATATACCCCAAACTTTGCACCAACACCTTGTACTTTGGTTAGGATTTGATAACACTTGAATATAGCTTGCAAAAATTAAATTTGTGAACCACCTTTGGCCCAAAAACCCCACGGCATTCAGCTGCTGTATATGGCAGTTTTTTTGCAGAATTTTGAAGTCTTAATTGCAAGTGTGTCTTTCTTGGTCAAGGAGTATGCATGTATATGGAAATGGGAAAGCCTTGGAATCTCTAGCATGCCTCTCATACTTCCAATGCCACTTCCTTGTTTATAAAATAGTTTTATAATACATGGCATAATTTATAAACTAGCAACATTTATAAACTTATTTGTTTTATTTATAACAAATTTATAAACTTGCAATTTATAAATTATGTACACATTATATATAAAACCCATATTATAAAATGTAACATAACATAATTAATTATTTAACCTATAAATAATTAACTCCTTATTATATAAATTATTCCATAATTTATATACACATCAAGTAATATTTGAGAAAACCATTTTTCTTAAAGTTCAAGTGTCACGTATTTAATCAATGATCCAATCGCTAAGATCAAATACGAATAAGGTGTCGGTAAGTTTGTTATTGGGTATGACCTGACTTGGATCAAAACATATTAGCCACGTTAATTTAATATGTCTCTCGGGCATACGAAATACCTTCAATCTCCCACTTGCATGAGAAACATAAGAAATTAATGCAAGTGATGGATACCACCTAACGACCGTCCATCACCCCCAATATGTTATGACTTTGTGCCATTCAATAACATCATCCCTTTCGAGTTCCCATCTCGAATATGAATAGGTGAATCTTTCATTTATCCTTTCATCCTAGATGTCATGTTAATTCCAAGAGATACAGAGTGATCACTCTCTTTTAGATTTAACTTTATCAGGCCTTAGACATCTGACTCTCAACGAATAAGAGGGACAAATTCCATCTTGACTACATACGTCCTAAATATGTACTTTGTATTATACCTGAGCTCTTCCTTATGAACTACCATATTTCAGAATAGCGAAGGAAAGAATCAAGGTACAATATTTGGTAAATATCCGAACTCAATTTGTATCTCAGGTCAGAGGATACAATGATATTCGCCTTTACTCAAGATTACATGTGATCAACCACAAAGGCTCCATTTAGTAAATCTTGAGAGCGGGTCTTCCAATATTTGTATCCAACAAATATCTATGAACCTTGGTTGCAACCTTGCCCCACATTCATCCCGTGAATGTATACCAATCCAAGTTCATAATAGTCTAAACCTCACATTTGCTCCCACAAATGTGATCGACTACGGAATTTAGAATAATTACTTATTCATGGATTAAATATGCAAAATAGGAACATAACTCAAAATAAATTAATACCATAATTATATTAATGAGTTTGAACAATTTCGTTCCGTTACAATACTTAAAACAGATCATGACCAATCACTAGAATATCGAAGCCCTAATGCACAAACATGTCCTGCATGTTTTGATCCATGTAAGAGCTTCGTGAGAGGATCCGCTATATTAAGATCTGTGTGAACTTTGCGAATACATATCTTTCCCTTTTCAACTTCATCCCTTATGTAGTTGAATCTCCGCTCAATGTGACGGGTCTTTTGATGAGCACAAGGTTCCTTGATTTGAGCAATCGCACCCTCGTTGTCACAAAAGATCTCAAGAGGGTCCTGAATGGAAGGGACTACTCCTAAGTCGTCGATGAATTTCTTCATCCATGCAGCTTCCTGAGCTGCCAATGATGCGGCGATGTACTCCGACTTTGTAGTGGATAAAGCAACAACATCCTGTTTTGAACTCTTCCAAGAGACCGCACCTCCATTTAACGTGAAGACATAACCGGATTGTGATCGAGAATCATCTCGATCAGTTTGGAAACTTGCATCTACGTAACCTTTTACAGCGAGTTCCTCCTCACCAGACCCGTATATAAGAAACATATCCTTAGTCCTCCTAAGGTATTTCAATATACTTTTGACAGCAATCCAATGACTGTTTCCTGGGTTATTCTGGTATCTACTTGTCAGGCTAAGAGCGCATGACACATCCGGTCTAGTGCATATCATTGCATACATGATTGACCCAATAGCAGACGCATATGGGACTTTCTTCATTCTCTCCTGTTCATCTTTCGTGGTGGGGCACTGAGATGAACTGAGAAGTGTTCCCTTTTGAATAGGTACCAAACCTTTCTTAGAGTTCTCCATCTTGAACCTTTTCAAGATCTTTTCAATGTATGCACTTTGATTCAAACCTATCAGCTTCTTGGATCTATCCCTGTAGATTCCAATCCCCAAAACGTATTGTGCTTCTCCAAGATCCTTAATGGAGAAGCATTTACTTAACCAAGTTTTAACTCCTTGCATTGCCGGAACATCATTTCCAAATAGTAATATATCATCCACATATAATACAAGGAACATGATAGTGCTCCCACTAGCTTTCTTGTATACACAAGCTTCATCACCATTTTTAATGAAGCCAAATTTCTTGGCCTCCTCATTAAAACGATGATTCCACATTCTAGATGCTTGTTTCAATCCGTAGATTGACTTCTTTAACTTGCATACCTTCTTAGGATATTTCGGATCAACAAAACCTTCAGGCTGAACCATGTAGACATCTTCCTCAAGATGTCCGTTTAGGAAAGCGGTCTTGACATCCATTTGCCATATTTCATAATCATAATGAGCAGCAATGGCAAGTAATATCCTAATAGACTTTAGCATTGCCACAGGCGAAAAAGTTTCATCATAGTCAACCCCTTGAGTTTGAGTGAAACCTTTTGCTACAAGTCTAGCTTTATATGTATCCAAGTTTCCATGTATGTCGGTTTTCATCTTGAAAAGCCATTTACAATCAACTAGCCTTGAGCCAGTAGGTTGTTCAACAAGTTCCCAAACTTGGTTGTCATACATGGATTGCATCTCAGCGTTCATGGCTTCCTGCCATTTATCCTTATCAATCCTTGATAAAGCATCTTGGTAGTTTGTTGGTTCATCCAAATCAACCACATAGCAACCATCCATGAGAAACCCATATCTCTCAGGAGGATTACTAATCCTACCAGATCTGCGAACGTCTCGTGTATTTTGATCATCCACTTGATCATTCTCAACATTTTCATGTTGAGTGCTAGTGTCAACCAATTGTGTATCATCTACTTGATCTTGAACCTCTTCAAGATCTATCTTCCTTTCACTATTTCCTTCCATTAGGAACTTAGTTTCAAGGAATTCAGCCTTTCGAGCAACAAATACATTTTGCTCGGTTGGATCATAGAAATAGTATCCCATATCATCCTTGGGATATCCTATGAAGATACACTTCGTGGATCGAGCATTCAACTTATTAGGGACGTAACGCTTAGGGTAAGCTTCACATCCCCATACCTTTAAGTATGATAGAGATGGAGGTTTTCCAAACCACATCTCATGAGGTGTTCGTTCCATTTTCTTGGTTGGGGCCATATTTAAAATACGAGCCGCTGAGCATAGACAATAACCCCAGAATGATAGAGGTAGCGAGCTTCTAGCCATCATAGATCGAACCATATCCATTAGGGTTCGGTTCCTCCTTTCTGACACACCATTAAGTTGTGGTGTCCCGGGTGGAGTAAGTTGCGAGATAATCCCACAACTTCTAAGATGATCTTGGAAGGCATCGCTTAGGTATTCACCTCCTCTATCGGTTCGAAGTACCTTAATTATCTTATTGAGTTGATTTTGTACTTCGTTTTGATACTCTTTGAATGCTTCAAAAGTTTCGTCCTTATGTCTTAACAAGTAGACATATCCGAAACGACTGAAGTCATCAATGAAAGTAACGAAGTATCTTTCACCATTCCTAGCTATGGGCTTAAAGGGTCCACATACATCTGAATGTATTAATCCCAATAAGTCCTTAGCCCTTTCGTAGGTCCCTTTGAAAGGTGCTTTAGTCATTTTGCCTTGTAAACAAGATTCACATACATCAAACGAGTCTAGTTCATTTGATTTCAAAAGGCCATTCTTTTGGAGTGTATGCATTCGATTCTTGTTTATGTGACCAAGGCGACAATGCCATAAGTAGGAATCACTCAAATCCTTTTTGAGTTTCTTGGTGCTAGTATGGTATATTGAGCTACTAGATGATGTGTCATCATGAACCAATTCATAAATTCCATTTGAAGGCGAAGCCTTAAAATAAAATACATTATCTAAATAAACGTGGATATCATCATTAACAAAATTAAGATAAAAACCACATTGTTTTAAACGGGAAACTGAAATAATGTTTCGACATAAATTCGGTGCATACAAAACATTGTTCAAAATAAGTTCCAAACCACTTGGAAGTTTTAATACAAAGTCTCCTTGAGCCTTCACTTTCACTTTGGCTCCATTACCCATAAAGAGACTTGATGTTCCCGTTTGCTTGCTACTTCTTTTGAACCCCTGCAAAGAATTGCAAATGTGAGTTCCACATCCAGTGTCTAATACCCATGTATTAGAAGAAGTAATACTAAGCTCTATATATACCATATATATGTTACCTAAGGATTGCCCCGCATCCCTCTTTTCCTTCAACTCCTTAAGGTAGACCGGGCAGTTCCGTTTCCAGTGACCCATTTCACCGCAACCGAAGCACGGGTCTTCCTTGGGGTTTGCTTGTCCGGCAACCTTTTGCTTCTTGTTCTTGTTTTTGGTTGGGGTAACCATCCTCCCCTTTCCCTTGCCTTGATTGGCGGATCCTTTCCTCTTAGCCGCCTTTGGCTTAGAGGTGTTATTACCTTTGGACCCACCATCATTGATCATTAGCACGGGTGAAGCCCTCTTACCCATGCTAGTTTCGGCCGTCCTTAACATGCCATGAAGTTCACCAATGGTCTTATCCATCCCATTCATATTGTAATTAATTACAAATTGGTCAAACCTCTTTGACAGGGAGTTTAGGATAAGATCAGTGGCTAGCTCATTAGATATGTTGAGATTAAGGCGGTTTGCGCGATCAATAAGGCTTTTCATTTTGAGGACATAAGAGGATACGGATTGGGTGTCATCCATACGACATGCATGTAACGCTCGAACCGTTTCGAAGCGCTCGACACGTGCTTGTTGAAGGAACATCTCCTTCAATTGCGTAATCATGTCATATGCACTATGATGTTCGAAATCCTTTTGGAGTTCGGGTATCATAGTCCCAAGCATTAGGCAAGCGACTTGCACCGAATCGGCGCAATACTTATCCCAATAAGCCATGCCTTCCGTATCATCCTCGTCGGGTTGATCGGGAATGGGGTCTACCAACACATACGCCTTATCCTCAAGTTTGAGGACAATTCTAAGATTGCGGAACCAATCCATAAAGTTCATATGGTTGAGTTTGTCTTTCTCGAGGAGAGACCTTAATGATAGGTTGTTCAAGTTAATAGGTGCGTTCGGAATGTTGTTGTTATTTGCGGCCATCTACAAAATTTAACAAAGTCGTTTAAGTATCAATTTTAATTTAACAATCAATACCCTTTAAATCCAATTGATATTTATTAAATTTTAGAATCCAACGGTACACCAAATTTCAGTTAGGTGACCTTTATCCCGTCATTTGATTTAGCTAGGTAGTCATTATATGACAATTGCAATCCTTTTGCAACTTCTAAGTTATGAGATCATGCAATCCTTTTGCATGGCATATTATCCCATCAATGCCTATTTGTTCATCATGCTTCGGTGACCCTAAGTTCATGATTTCCAAATCAAGTCGTCCTACTTGTGTAAACGTGTAAACTTAACATGCAAGTGGTTAGGTGACCTTTATCCCACAAGCATGCGAAATTCACCTTAATCATATTAGTTTGTTCATGACGGTTAGGTGACCTTTATCCCATCATGAGTTCCCTAATATGTCTAAGTGTCACATAAAAGGATGGCATTTAACTTGTTTACCTTGTTTGTTAAAGGGATTTTAAGTTTTCATTATTTCTAGTTTGAGAAAACTTTTATGCCATACACCAACATGCATTTAGTGTATGGTTCTTATGAAAATCCATTTTCATGTCATGTAACAATGCCAATTTTATTACTTTGATATAAACCATTTTATATGTGCAATCCGTTTCTAATTCTTAATAACCATTTATTAACGTCTTTTGCCATTTCAATTTAACCAATTAAATTGTAGTTTTGCATGTGTTAATAATGTTAAATTTAACCAATTAAATTGTCATTTTAGTTTGTTGTTAACTTGTGTGATTAACTTGTAGCATACATACAATCCACAATCATACAATAAACAACCAAGCATACAAAACAACATGTTCACAATCAAGCCTTTTGGTAAGCATTTTGTTTAGCCGAAAACAAAATGCCACCGGGTAAGGGGTAATTACACAAAGTAGGAGATTTTAAATCTCCCACTTAATCTTGCATCCAAATTCTTCTTCATGTGTTCTTCAAGTCTTCATAATCTTCATCATTTTACAAAATATATCCTAATACATTTTTGTCTAAAAAAAAGAAATTACAACCTAATCTATTTTACATACCAAATATAAAATAAATTACATAACCAAATGAATTATTACATGCCAAATGAATACATATTATTACAAACCAATTGAATAAATATAAATCAACCATGCATGCAACCAAACACAAGGTCAAGGCTTAGATTGTGAACTTTAACATACAACCAAGTATGAACCAAATGGAAGAACCAAAACCCACTTTTGGAACTCCACAAATTCGGCCATATTTTAAACCCACCCAAAACTATAAATTTTTGCATTTTACAATCATGCATGTACATAAAATGCAAAATATATAGTGAGTTTAATAATCATCTCGAAGCATATTTCAACAACTTCGGCTCTAGATACCATTTTTGGGATTTAACAAGTTCATAAACATACTTGAAACATTTAAAGATCAAATTAAGCGGAAGCAAGAAGTATTACCATTTTAGAACTTGTTATACATTAACCAATTGAAGTTAAATCCCAATTAAGATCAAGTTGTGAAACATACTTACAAACTAGAAGCAAGAAGAGAGTATATACCTTCTCCTAGATAGTTGATAGATGATGATGAAGATGATGATGAATGGAGCTCCAAAAGTATGAAACCTCAAGTAGATATACCCCAAACTTTGCACCAACACCTTGTACTTTGGTTAGGATTTGATAACACTTGAATATAGCTTGCAAAAATTAAATTTGTGAACCACCTTTGGCCCAAAAACCCCACGGCATTCAGCTGCTGTATATGGCAGTTTTTTTGCAGAATTTTGAAGTCTTAATTGCAAGTGTGTCTTTCTTGGTCAAGGAGTATGCATGTATATGGAAATGGGAAAGCCTTGGAATCTCTAGCATGCCTCTCATACTTCCAATGCCACTTCCTTGTTTATAAAATAGTTTTATAATACATGGCATAATTTATAAACTAGCAACATTTATAAACTTATTTGTTTTATTTATAACAAATTTATAAACTTGCAATTTATAAATTATGTACACATTATATATAAAACCCATATTATAAAATGTAACATAACATAATTAATTATTTAACCTATAAATAATTAACTCCTTATTATATAAATTATTCCATAATTTATATACACATCAAGTAATATTTGAGAAAACCATTTTTCTTAAAGTTCAAGTGTCACGTATTTAATCAATGATCCAATCGCTAAGATCAAATACGAATAAGGTGTCGGTAAGTTTGTTATTGGGTATGACCCGACTTGGATCAAAACATATTAGCCACGTTAATTTAATATGTCTCTCGGGCATACGAAATACCTTCACCATGCACATGGTTTCTCTAACATATATTCAAACAGCGGAAGACTTCTAGGAACCTGAGAATAAACATGCTTTAAACGTCAACATAAAGTTGGTGAGATATAGGTTTAATGCTAGCAACGTTATAAATATAGACCACAAGATTTCATATACATAAACGTTATAATAAAAATATTCTAAGTGGTTGAGCACTTGATAACCATACTTAACATTTAATCAACGTCGCATATTCCCTTTATTATGAAATCTCACTACACTGTACCAAGTGTAGTCACCGAAACGAAGTACTGTGCAACCGTTGAATACTGGTCGTCCAGTCCGGTTGGGGTTGTCAGGCCCGATAGATCTATCAACAGGATTCGCGTTTACACCTCATGTAAATAGTAGTTACCAAGTTACAGAGAAGTATGCCAGTGGTACAACTCAACGTAGAATATATATTTTTAATCACTTGTGTCCATAACGTAAATCATAAAATGCATGTATTCTCATCCCGAAATATTTAGAGTTTAAAAGTGGGACTATATACTCACTTTTGCCTTGAAGGTATTTAACTCGACTTGGTCTCCGATAGATATCACGAACCTAACCATATATATATAATATATCAACATATTTTCTTTTCAAGTAATCGTTATATATATATATATATATATATATATATATATATATATATATATATATATATATATATATATATATATATATATACTTATAATACTTTTAATATTTTCTTAGTCCGTAGTTAGCAGTCCGATGTTAGTGATCCACAATTAGTTGCTCAATAAAATAAATAAAGACCCCATCGTATTCGTATTGATCAGAATTAATCTCGACCCATGGTACCATGTTGTCAAATGACGTGTTGCATACATAAAGTACCGTGTTGTCAAATGACGTGTTGCGTACAATCATGAGATCTTATGATTAATCTTCTCGTGTTGTTTACGGGTGGTCCTGAAATATATAAAATCAAATCATAAGTAATTATATATAAAATATCATATGAATTAGAAAAGATATGATTAATTTACTTTATCTCCAAATATTTTCGTAGCTAAACTAGCTTTGGATACCCAATCTTGTTTTAGTCGTAGTTTCTTCATTACAACTCCGTTTTTGTTGGTTCAACTTGCCACTTCCTTGGATCGAGTCAAATTTTAAGAATATGAACTGAAAATACCTTAGTTTGTATTCAAAATCACAGGTTATAGGTCAAACTTTGGTAAAACTTATGAAAGTGATGATTTTCCATCATAAAAACAACATTTAATGATCATTTTTCTAAAAATACTTACACTTTGAGTTAAACCATGAAATTTTTATGTGTTAACATATTCATAAGAAATAACATTTTTTCAGAACATGAACTTCCAATTCAAAGTTCAAGATGGTTTTTAATTATCCAACCCAAAACAGCCCCCGGTTGCACTCCGACGACGTAGATTCAATTTTTAAGGTGTTCTTTGTAAAACCAAGTTATATCTTGTTAAGTTAGCATATCATTATGATATATTACAGGTCTTGAAGTGTTTTAAAAGTTAAGTTAGAAGGATCTATTTAGTTTGCAAACAAGTTTGAAATCATTCAAACTATGTTCTTGTTGTTAAAATTTTACAACATAAAATAAGATAGCTATATAATTATGAATCGAACAAGATTATGAACAAGGTTACTACCTCAAGTTACTTGGATAAAGTTACTGTAAGAGATAAGAAAAAAATCTTGGAATCAAAGAGTGGTGGAGTTAGATCAAAAGGTTGGAAGTATACTTCTTCAAATGGGTGATTATTTTGATATGTTCTTGAAATAGTTTTCTTATGGTGTTTAAGGCTTGTAATTGAAGCTAAATGATGGGGAAAATGCTTGGAGATGATCAAGTATGAAGTTAGGAGTATTTTGAGAGAGAAATGAGGGTGTAGGTATGAGAAAATGGAGTGAAGAAATGGTGTTCATTCATAAAAACGTTTTTAGTTTATAAAGAAAGAAAAAGATTCCTAATTTTGTTTTCTTACTAATAATTCATGCTACTTGACAAATCCTAGTTACCTCATATCTAGGGCAGTAATAATGTTGATTAGGATGTTGATTTGATGTGTATATACCAATAGTAAATACATATAGAAGCTGGGTATGATACGGGTACATATACCCTAGATATACGTATAGAAATCTTGAGGAAACGGAATGAGAATTTAAATATAGCTATCTTTTGTGAATATACTTATATTGTTTTATGTATTTAAGTCCTTAAAAAGTGATTAAATACATTATATATACGATACATGTATAAGCATTATAGGTTATAAGTATATATATCAAAGAATATTACGTATAGTTATCTTTTTGAAAACTTAATTTAGTAGTTTCAAAATATACTTATAACTCATTGTCATTAGTACACAATGAGATGTTAAACCATCCTTAGATCATGTTAAATATATATAAATACATATATATACACAAACCTATAATTATCGTATGTTATATAGTTCGTGATATCATCGGTCAAATTGGACGGTCAAACGTTGTGTAAAACTCTTTTTAAAAACACAAGTCTCAACAATTTGGATTGCTTATTATGTTGGTAAGGTTTAATTTATGTAAATATTAATCTCATAAGTATAAAACGATTGGAAAAATCCGGGTCATTACAGTACCTACCCGTTAAATAAATTTCGTCCCGAAATTTGAATGGGATGGTCATGGCTGACAATAAGTATGTTTTCATGACGTATACGAGTTGGAAATTAGAGTTTTATTATCATCAAGTAATATTGATAAAGCAATTTGATTTTTGTGAAGAGTACGAGTGAGGCTATCACCAAAGGGTGAAATGAGTAGGTATAGATTCGTCATATCTTTTGACGTAGATAGGATTGATTTCCAAGTTCAAGAGATTTGGAGTAAAATCTTCATAATGAGATTTGATTCTTCGATAATCAAGGAAATTAGAATCCGCTTTAAATGTGATCATCTATTTTGATTGCTCTGTCGGATCTTTTACTATAAATCCACCTCCCTTCATTTCCTTACAACTCATACCTTCTATTCTTCCTCCCTCAATTCATACTTTAAAACATTTATCAGTATCCTTCATCCAGTACTGATCCTGGATATACTCTTAACTTTCATCTCTGTCATTCTTCTTTTTCATCTACCTCCGGAGGATTTTATTTATTTCTACTATTACCTTGGGGTTATAGTATTGTTAATTCTCCCATGCCTTTACGTTGCAATACGTACTGATATACACGGTTTGTAATTTATTTGTTGTTGTCGAGCTTTATATTTTCTTTTATATTCAACAGTTCCATACTTCTGTTTCCTCTTCCCGACTTCGAGTCAAGCGAATAATGGTCCGGAATTCGTAGGTATGGATTTTGAAATAAACATAGTTAATGTTCTAAGAAGGAAATAGTAATTGCACGATCTTGATTTGGTAAGTTACCTGAATGTCCGAAAAGATAGAATTATCAAGGAGATATGTTCTTAATATGTTTGGAGATTGGGTAGAATGTAAGAGTTGTGTAACATGGCACATGATGACGTTATGATCTGTGAATCATTATGTTCCATTTAGAAACTCAGCATGAATTACTGTAATATAATCACGTTGATCAAGTGTCATTATATTATACTAATTCATGCTTCAGTTTCCAACACTACTTCAAAACATTCAAATTTTAAACTCGAATTTTTCAGAATTTAGAAACTAACACAGTTTCTTTTATGTTGTAACGCAAATATTGTGAAGAGATAAATGATTTTTGATGAGGATAGTTGGGAATATATCTTCAGGAATATCGGAGATATTTATAATGAAAAATACGATGATATCTTAGAATATCTAAGATCAGGGAATGACGCAGAAAATCTGTCTGTGAAGGTTTAGAATAAGGAGTAAGGTTCTTACTAACGGTTTCAGCAGACACTGAATCATTTGAATCCTTTAAAGGTAGATTTCGTCATTATGATTTGTCCACGACCTCCTTTATACTTTGCTCAATCTGTTTTCCAGTACCAAATTTTTCGTTCGGACTTTTCCAATCTATTATTCTTTATTGTCAAACTTCTGACCGTAATTGTTGTCTACTGTCTTTACCACTTTATCAGTCTTTTCCAAAACTTCATAGCACTAATTCGTAGACTGAAGCATTTTTCAGAAACTTCACATTTGAAATATGTAATTCTTGGGGATAAACGTTGTATATATATATATATAACTGCTGAAATAGAAACGCTGCGAGATTTCAAAATACCCATTGTTGATTCCGCCAAAGGGGTAACGACTTGCTGGTACATCTGCTGATAATGTCGTGGAATATAAAAGGTTCCCTGGTAACAAAAGGGTAATCGTATGTATTACAGGTTATAATAAGGCTACTTCGAATGGAAAGTCGAGGTTGACTTGCTGAAACTGTGACAAAATTTGCTATTTTGAAAAGGAATCGCAAAGTTATTTTTGCTAATAAATGCTAAAAGATTTAACGCGGATACGTGTTAAATTATGTCCTTGGTTTCGAGAGCTTTTCAGGTGCAAGACTGCGGGTAATGTGTGGTTGGATCATCATCTCGATTGTCCATTATTTGAAGTGTCTTCAGGAATTTCGAAGGGTTTGATCATAGATTGTAATTGTTAATATACATATGATGTTTTAAGACTTTGAATGATACAAATACTTTTCTGGGTTCCAAGAATCGAATGATGTTCTAGCATAGTTTTGAAGTCAAAGTATAGTTTTGAAAGATGTAAGAGTCCTAAGAGTGATATCTTCTATTAAGTCTTGACTTGGATTTCGTTTTGTCGTAATCAAATTTGGATGAAAATGGTTGTTTTGATTTCTATGAAAGAATGTACATTATTGTGAAGGTAGTGAGTATAGTTGATGATTGTTGAATCAGAGTCGAAGAATATAATCATATTAATCGTGAATTTATATATCTCTCGGGTATTACCTACCCGTTAAAAAATTTTTTCCAAGTAATGTTTTGTACCAGAGAATTTTATTACAATCTTTATGAAAATATATGTACATATATATCTTCTTCAGATGTAATCATGAATTTAATAAGTCAATATAATATTAGACTCATTTGATTTTCGGTTTGAGCTAGAATAAGCAATCTCTAAAACGATTAGGAACCACATATTCTTCACATAATATTAATGAAGTTATGGATCAATACTTCATTATTTATTCTTATATATATTTCCTTAGTGAATCATGCTGATACTCATTGAACTCTTGCTAACTTCGCAAGATATGAATGTTGTTTCCCAGTAAGCTTCGAGTACATTGAAGATGAAAGTGTAAAATCAAACATATTATTGAATAATACACTTGGTTTATTATAAAACGAAATTCATTGAATTGAAACAGGGATTGTAGTTAACGATGATTAAGTTGCTGATGAAGGACGTACATCATTGCATATTTGTAGTATGAATTTAAACGAGTAGTATCTACCCTTTTTCAATTCATACTTAATAGCTTAGTACGAAAAGATTTATTTTGGTTTCCGAATTCATATATATAAAATATTTATATAAATTCTTCAGAAGAATGAGTTAATACTTCATAACTCGTTGATGCAATATACGCGTTATTGATGATGTCCACGGTGATTCTTGAACTGGTGGAGCTTGTGATGTTAAAGTTGCTGACGATTCTAACGATGTTGACAGCACTGACTGTGTTGGTGAGGCTAAGGGTACTGCTGATGCTGTTGGTAAAACAAGTCTAGCTTGTACCTTACGCATCATTCTTGTCGGGGTTTCTACTCTTCCTTTTATCATTTCTGTCCACTCATCTGATTTATGGTTAAGGCAGAAATAGGTAATCTCTATGTCTTTAGAGATTACATAATCACCATAGAATGTTTCTCCGATGAAGTTATGAATCAATACTTCATCGTTTGTTTTTGTTGGTACTTCTTGGTATCTATGGTGCGTGTGACTTTGATATCCGAGGTACGGATGGTGATATTGAGGCGTGTGATGCGGATGTGATTGTTGGTGGTGGTAATGATCCTGTTGATGTTGATGATGGTGATAACGTTGATGCTGGTGATGCTGCTGGTGCTTAGGGTATTGAGGCTTGCGATGTTGATGTTATTGACGGTACTGGTTATGCTGCTGATGCTGCTGATGGTGTTTGTAACCTTCGTACCGTATTCTCCAAAGCCACTACCCGAGTGCGAAGCTCGTTGACTTCTTCTATTACACCGGGGTGATTGTCGGTTCGGACGAGCGGATAAATAAAATCTAGAATTTGATATAGTATATAATCGTGACGAGATACTCTGGAAATGAGAGAGAAAATGGTTTCTCGAACAGGTTCGCCGGTAAGTGCTTCAGGTTCATCGTCAAGAGGGCAATTTGGTGGATGGAAGGGATCACCTTCTTCTTGTCTCCAATGATTAAGGAGGCTACGAACCCATCCCCAATCCATCCAAAATAGATGATGACTGATTGGTTGATCCATTCCGGTCACACTGCTTTCGGAGCTTGAGTGGTATTTCATATTGGAATCCGAGGGACTTCAACTAGTGACGAGTTCCATTTCGTATGATTGAATAAAGGATTTTTCGATATGAAATGATTTTCCGGCTATCGGGTGGTATTCTAATTATATAGAATATCCACATATATAGAACAAAAGATCTCATAGATTACGGAGGGATTTACGGAATATGTCAGACAAAGTTTACAGTAACAGATACGCGTAGATATGAATTAGCAAATACGCTAAGATATGAATTTTGTCTATACACCATTCATGCAATGAATGTAGTAAGACGCGTTTAGACTTAAGATGATAAGCAGGTAATTTCCTACAGATGATAAATAGATGATTTTCGACACAAAATGATAAGCAAAATTTTGACATGCAGACACGGTCGAAGTCCAGACTCACTAATGCAACCTAACGACTTATCAGTTAGACACACTAATGTAGACCTGGTTCGCTAAGACCACCGCTCTGATACCACATAAAACGACCCGACCCAATCCATAGGGACGAATACAATAACATATGAGTACATCGCGAGGCATTTGACCTCTATATGATACGTTTTATAAACATTGCATTCTTTTAAAAAGATATACCATAAATGAATATTTAAAATTCAATGTTTTTGACATCTGATGATTTCTACATATAGACAATCACCGTAAATAACAGTTTACAAGAATACTTCTGTTGACAATGCAGTCAAAATAAATACACGGTGATGATTTTGTGAATGCAATGCTTCCTCGAATAAAACATGTATGACTCCATGCACATGGTTTCTGTAACATATATTCAAACAGCGGAAGACTTCTAGGAACCTGAGAATAAACATGCTTTAAACGTCAACATAAAGTTGGTGAGATATAGGTTTAATGCTAGCAGCGTTATAAATATAGACCACAAGATTTCATATACATAAACGTTTTAATAAAAATATTCTAAGTGGTTGAGCACTTGATGTAGTGACCCGAACATTTCCATGTTTATATATATTAATTGAGATTGATATTTACATGATTAAATGTTTCCAACTTGTTAAGCAATCAAACTTGTTAAGACTTGATAAATTGAAATATGTTTCATATAGACAATTGACCACCCAAGTTGACCGGTGATTCACGAACGTTAAAACTAGTAAAAACTATACGATGACATATATATGGTTATATATATAGTTAACATGATTTTATTATAAGTATGTATCTCATTAGGTATTTTAACAATGAGTTATATACATAAAAATGAGACTATTAATTTAAGAAACTCTAAAACGATATATATAACGATTATCGTTATAACAACGTCTTACTAGGTACATATGAATCATATTAAGATATTGATACACTTGGTTAATTATGTTAAATGATAAGTAAATATATTATTAAGTGTATTAACAATGAAATACATATGTAAAAATAAGACTACTAACTTAATGATTTCGAAACGAGACAAATATGTAACGATTATCGTTGTAACGACATTTAACTGTATATATATCATACTAAGATATATTATATATCATAATATCATGATAATATAACAATTTAACATCTCATTTGTTATAATAAATAATGGGTTAACAACATTCAACAAGATCGTTAACCTAAAGGTTTCAAAACAACATTTACATGTAACGACTAACGATGACTTAACGACTCAGTTAAAATGTATATACATGTAGTGTTTTAATATGTATTCATACACTTTTGAAAGACTTCAAGACACTTATCAAAATACTTCTACTTAACAAAAATGCTTACAATTACATCCTCGTTCAGTTTCATCAACAATTCTACTCGTATGCACCCGTATTCGTGCTCGTACAATACACAGCTTTTAGATGTATGTACTATTGGTATATACACTCCAATGATCAGCTCTTAGCAGCCCATGTGAGTCACCTAACACATGTGGAAACCATCATTTGGCAACTAGCATGAAATATCTCATAAAATTACAAAAATATGAGTAATCATTCATGACTTATTTACATGAAAACAAAATTACATATCCTTTATATCTAATCCATACACCAACGACCAAAAACACCTACAAACACTTTCATTCTTCAATTTTCTTCATCTAATTGATCTCTCTCAAGTTCTATCTTCAAGTTCTAAGTGTTCTTCATATATTCTACAAGTTCTAGTTACATAAAATCAAGAATACTTTCAAGTTTGCTAGCTCACTTCCAATCTTGTAAGGTGATCATCCAACCTCAAGAAATCTTTGTTTCTTACAGTAGGTTATCATTCTAATACAAGGTAATAATCATATTCAAACTTTGGTTCAATTTCTATAACTATAACAATCTTATTTCAAGTGATGATCTTACTTGAACTTGTTTTCGTGTCATAATTCTG
The DNA here is from genome assembly GCF_046630445.1 of Rutidosis leptorrhynchoides. Lineage (NCBI taxonomy): Eukaryota > Viridiplantae > Streptophyta > Magnoliopsida > Asterales > Asteraceae > Rutidosis > Rutidosis leptorrhynchoides. The sequence continues at coordinate 207,675,893 of NC_092339.1, forward strand.
CTTCAAGAACTTCGAGCCATCCAAGGATCCGTTGAAGCTAGATCCATTTTTCTCTTTTCCAGTAGGTTTATCCAAGGAACTTAAGGTAGTAATGATGTTCATAACATCATTCGATTCATACATATAAAGCTATCTTATTCGAAGGTTTAAACTTGTAATCACTAGAACATAGTTTAGTTAATTCTAAACTTGTTCGCAAACAAAAGTTAATCCTTCTAACTTGACTTTTAAAATCAACTAAACACATGTTCTATATCTATATGATATGCTAACTTAATGATTTAAAACCTAGAAACACGAAAAACACCGTAAAACCGGATTTACGCCGTCGTAGTAACACCGCGGGCTGTTTTGGGTTAGTTAATTAAAAACTATGATAAACTTTGATTTAAAAGTTGTTATTCTGAGAAAATGATTTTTATTATGAACATGAAACTATATCCAAAAATTATGGTTAAACTCAAAGTGGAAGTATGTTTTCTAAAATGGTCATCTAGACGTCGTTCTTTCGACTGAAATGACTACCTTTACAAAAACGACTTGTAACTTATTTTTCCGACTATAAACCTATACTTTTTCTGTTTAGATTCATAAAATAGAGTTCAATATGAAACCATAGCAATTTGATTCACTCAAAACGGATTTAAAATGAAGAAGTTATGGGTAAAACAAGATTGGATAATTTTTCTCATTTTAGCTACGTGAAAATTGGTAACAAATCTATTCCAACCATAACTTAATCAACTTGTATTGTATATTATGTAATCTTGAGATACCATAGACACGTATACAATGTTTCGACCTATCATGTCGACACATCTATATATATTTCGGAACAACCATAGACACTCTATATGTGAATGTTGGAGTTAGCTATACAGGGTTGAGGTTGATTCCAAAATATATATAGTTTGAGTTGTGATCAATACTGAGATACGTATACACTGGGTCGTGGATTGATTCAAGATAATATTTATCGATTTATTTCTGTACATCTAACTGTGGACAACTAGTTGTAGGTTACTAACGAGGACAGCTGACTTAATAAACTTAAAACATCAAAATATATTAAAAGTGTTGTAAATATATTTTGAACATACTTTGATATATATGTATATATTGTTATAGGTTCGTGAATCAACCAGTGGCCAAGTCTTACTTCCCGACGAAGTAAAAATCTGTGAAAGTGAGTTATAGTCCCACTTTTAAAATCTAATATTTTTGGGATGAGAATACATGCAGGTTTTATAAATGATTTACAAAATAGACACAAGTACGTGAAACTACATTCTATGGTTGAATTATCGAAATCGAATATGCCCCTTTTTATTAAGTCTGGTAATCTAAGAATTAGGGAACAGACACCCTAATTGACGCGAATCCTAAAGATAGATCTATTGGGCCTAACAAACCCCATCCAAAGTACCGGATGCTTTAGTACTTCGAAATTTATATCATATCCGAAGGGTGTCCCGGAATGATGGGGATATTCTTATATATGCATCTTGTTAATGTCGGTTACCAGGTGTTCACCATATGAATGATTTTTATCTCTATGTATGGGATGTGTATTGAAATATGAAATCTTGTGGTCTATTATTATGATTTGATATATATAGGTTAAACCTATAACTCACCAACATTTTTGTTGACGTTTAAAGCATGTTTATTCTCAGGTGAATACTAAGAGCTTCCGCTGTTGCATACTAAAATAAGGACAAGATTTGGAGTCCATGTTTGTATGATATTGTGTAAAAACTGCATTCAAGAAGCTGATTTCGATGTAACATATTTGTATTGTAAACCATTATGTAATGGTCGTGTGTAAACAGGATATTTTAGATTATCATTATTTGATAATCTACGTAAAGCTTTTTAAACCTTTATTTATGAAATAAAGGTTATGGTTTGTTTTAAAAATGAATGCAGTCTTTGAAAAACGTCTCATATAGAGGTCAAAACCTCGCAACGAAATCAATTAATATGGAACGTTTTTAATCAATAAGAACGGGACATTTCAGTTGGTATCCGAGCGTTGGTCTTAGAGAACCAGAATTTTGCATTAGTGTGTCTTATCGAGTTTGTTAGGATGCATTAGTGAGTCTGGACTTCGACCGTGTTTACTTGAAAAATGATTGCTTAACAAATTTTGTTGGAAACTATATATTTTTAACATGTGAATATTATGTGATATATTAATCTCTTAACGCGTTTGATATTATGTTATAAATGTCTACCTCTAGAACAAGTCCCATTGACTCACCTAATAATAATGAAGAGTCAAATGTAAATTGGAATGATTCGTGGACTGATTCATAAGTTCCCGAAGAGGAACCAGAAGAAGAGTCGGAACCGGAAGAAGAATCGGAACCGGAAGAAGAATCGAAACCGGATGAAGAAGTAGAACCGGTGGGGGAAATAATAAAACGGTTAAGTAAAAAAAATCTTCAACCAACCGACCAAGGTTAATTATGGTCAATGGTGTTTCCGCCAAGGAATCAAAATATTGGGAGGATTACCAGGTATTCTCCGATGAATCGGATTCCGACGAGAATTCCGATGATGTTATAGAAATTACCCCAACTGAATTTAAAAAGGCAAAAGAAAATAATAAGGGAAAGGGCATAAAAATAGAGAAATCTAATTCCAACCCCGATGAACTTTATATGTATCGTCAACCCCCGAAGTCCTTAAGTTGTAACAATGACCCGGGAACCTCTAAACCACCAGGTTTTTCTAAACCGTTGTGGAAAACGACAGGTAGTATTAGGGGAACATCATATATCCCTAGAAACTTGGCAAAACGAACCAAAACCGAAGAAGAAGAAACGAGCGAGTCGGAATAAGATAGTTGTATTCGTGTGGTATAATATATGTAATATAGTGTTCTTATGCTTTATGATATATGTAAAAATTGCTTGTATTAATAAGTATTTTTTATAAATCTAACTCTTGTCTAGTTTACAGTTTAAAAACACAAAATGGATAGACAACCCAATATTTTAAGAGACCTACCCGGAGACATGATTAATGAAATCTTGTCTAGAGTCGGTCAGAATTCTTCGGCACAACTATTTAAGGCGAGATCAGTTTGTAAGACATTCGAAGAACGTTCCAAGAATATCTTGGTTTATAAGAGACTTTCGTTTGAAAAATGGGGGATATCACATTGGGAAACCCATAAGTTACGATGTGTTTACTTTGACGCATATATTGCGGGGAACCCAAATGCTATTTTACGCAACGGGTTAAGAAATTATTTTGACTCAATATATCCGAATATTGGACTTCGTGATTTAGAAAAAGCGGCTAACATGCAACATAAAGAAGCATGTTATGCTTACGGATTAGTAATGTTCGCTTCTCACCAAAGTGAGAACAAGAACATCGGGCTACAACTATTAAACAAAATGTTTCCACAAGTGACGGAGTCGGTAATTGGGGTAAGAAATGAGGTTTTTAGATTATTACGGGACTGTTGGACATTACGTAACCCTCGTCCCTTTGACGACGTTACAACACGCTGTCTTATCAACGACCATAACGGTTATGTTCCACAAGACCAAGGATGGGAAGTAGTCCTAGTAAAACCAGAATGCATGACTTGTTTCTGGACATATAAATTACGTGTCTTTATTGCCTTTGCTGAACGACTTGTGTACTAGCTAGAATTATCTTCACAACTATCTTGTATCAAAGTTATTGTGTGCTATATTTCATGCTTTATGTAAAATAAGCGGTATTGTAAGTTTGTAAAATATTGTATAAAAGTTTGAACGCGAAATATTATTATAATCAGTTTTTCATATAGAATTGTAGTAGTTGAATTGTATATTAGCTACTAAGTATGAACTTAACGGGTAGGTACTACCCGAATTTAAACTTATAAAACGCTAATATGAAGAAAAAGCTTTTATAAATGAGTTCATATTATGCTACGAAATACTATTAACTACTCTTAATATTCTGTATGATTAACTTGTTCTATTTGACTATTTTGAAGGAAATGGCACCGACTACTCGACACACCGTGAATATGAATGAAGAGGAATTCCGTACTTTTCTAGCTTCAAACATAGCCGCAGTACAGGCTGCGCTACATACCAACAATAACCTTGGATCTAGCAGTACAGAAAATCGTGTAGGATGCACCTACAAAGAATTCACTGCCTGCAAACCTTTAGAATTTGATGGAACCGAAGGACCGATCGGATTGAAACGGTGGACCGAGAAGGTCGAATCGGTGTTTGCCATAAGTAAGTGTGCTGAAGAGGACAAAGTGAAGTACGCTACGCATACCTTCACAGGTTCTGCGTTAACATGGTGGAATACCTATCTAGAGCAAGTGGGACAAGACGATGCGTACGCACTACCGTGGTCAGCATTCAAGCACTTGATGAACGAGAAGTACCGTCCCAGAACCGAGGTCAATAAGCTCAAGACAGAACTTAGAGGGTTTCGAACCCAAGGATTTGATATTATCACGTACGAAAGACGATTCACAGAATTATGCCTATTGTGTCCGGGAGCATTCGAAGATGAGGAAGAGAAGATCGACGCGTTTGTGAAAGGATTACCGGAAAGAATCCAAGAAGATATAAGTTCACACGAGCCCGCCTCTATACAACAGGCATGTAGAATGGCTCACAAACTAGTGAACCAAATTGAAGAAAGAATTAAAGAACAGACTGCTGAAGAGGCCAATGTGAAGCAAGTCAAAAGAAAGTGGGAGGAAAACGGTGATAAGAATCACCAATACAACAACAACAGCAATTACAACAATAATCGCAACAATTATCCCAACAATCGCAACATCAATCGCAACTACAACAAACGGCCCAACAACAACAACAACAACAACAACAGCAACTACAACAATCATCCCAACAACAATAATAACCGCAACAACAACAACAATCAGAAGCAGCTATGCCAAAGGTGTGAAAAGAATCACTCGGGTTTCTGCACCAAATTTTGCAACAAGTGTAAAAGAAATGGTCATAGTGCGGCGAAGTGTGAGGTCTACGGACCAGGGGTTAATAGAACGAAAGGAACAAATGGTGTCAGAATGAGTAATGACGGAGCAAGTAGTGTCGGAGCAAGTTATGCCAATGTAGTTTGTTATAAATGTGGAAAACCGGGCCACATTATTAGAAATTGCCCAAACCAGGAGAACACGAATGGACAAGGCCGCGGAAGAGTTTTTAATATTAATGCGGCAGAGGCACAGGAAGACCCGGAGCTTGTTACGGGTACGTTTCTTATTGACAATAAATCTGCTTACGTTTTATTTGATTCGGGTGCGGATAGAAGCTATATGAGTAGAGATTTTTGTGCTAAATTAAGTTGTCCATTGACGCCTTTGGATAGTAAATTTTTACTCGAATTAGCAAATGGTAAATTAATTTCAGCAGATAATATATGTCGGAATCGAGAAATTAAACTGGTTAGCGAAACATTTAAGATTGACTTGATACCAGTAGAGTTAGGGAGTTTTGATGTGATAATTGGTATGGACTGGTTGAAAGAAGTGAAAGCAGAGATTGTTTGTTACAAAAATGCAATTCGCATTATACGAGAAAAAGGAAAACCCTTAATGGTGTACGGAGAAAAGGGCAACACGAAGCTACATCTTATTAGTAATTTGAAGGCACAAAAACTAATAAGAAAAGGTTGCTATGCTGTTCTAGCACACGTCGAGAAAGTACAAACTGAAGAAAAGAGCATCAATGATGTTCCCATTGCAAAAGAATTTCCTGATGTATTTCTGAAAGAATTACCGGGATTACCCCCACATCGATCCGTTGAATTTCAAATAGATCTTGTACCAGGAGCTGCACCATGTAGTGACCCGAACTTTTCCATGTTTATATATATTAATTGAGATTGATATTTACATGATTAAATGTTTCCAACATGTTAAGCAATCAAACTTGTTAAGACTTGATTAATTGAAATATGTTTCATATAGACAATTGACCACCCAAGTTGATCGGTGATTCACGAACGTTAAAACTTGTAAAAACTATATGATGACATATATATGGATATATATATATAGTTAACATGATACTATGATAAGAAAACATATCATAAAGTATATTAACAATGAACTACATATGTAAAAACAAGACTACTAACTTAATGATTTTTAAACGAGACATATATGTAACGATTATCGTTGTAAAGACATTTAATGTATATATATCATATTAAGAGATATTCATACATGATAATATCATGATAATATAATAATTTAAAATCTCATTTGATATTATAAACATTGGGTTAACAACATTTAACAAGATCGTTAACCTAAAGGTTTCAAAACAACACTTACATGTAACGACTAACGATGACTTAACGACTCAGTTAAAATGTATATACATGTAGTGTTTTAATATGTATTTATACACTTTTGAAAGACTTCAATACACTTATCAAAATACTTCTACTTAACAAAAATGCTTACAATTACATCCTCGTTCAGTTTCATCAACAATTCTACTCGTATGCACCCGTATTCGTACTCGTACAATACACAGCTTTTAGATGTATGTACTATTGGTATATGTGATGACCCGGGAATTTCCGACCAAATTTAAACTTAATATTTATATGATTTTGATACGATAAGCAAAGTATGTTAGATTGAGTCTTAAAAAAAAAAACTTTTGAATTGTTCTCATGAATTCATTTGACCTCCGACTAGTTCCGACTATTCACGAACCACTATTTGTAAATATATACTTAAACATATGAATATATATAATAACAAATTGAAATATAATTTGAAATATTATATTAAAGCTTAGTAAATATAAAATAAAAAAAAAAATAAAAAAAAAAAATATGATATTAAGATAATTAATATTAAAAACATAATTATGTATATAAATAAAGTATATTAAAAATATATTTTTTTTTTATTTCAAATTTATTTCGTAAACAATGGTAACGCTCAATTGTTATTAAATGAATAGTAAATGAGTTAAGAAGGAACTTATGTAATTTTAAAATAAATGGTAATCCAAAAATGAGTTACATAAGTTATAGACTTATTAAAAGTATATTTAGGATCTAATTATTTAATTTTATAATTTTTTATATTTTACTCATAAATGAGAGGGACAGTTGATGTAATTTTATATATTAGTTTAATGATTGAATTTTATACCATAATGAATGAAATAAATAAAGGAATTTAAATTAAAAATTTGGGATTTATCTGAGTACTTTTTATCCGCCACTGATGTATCAACGAAGTACGAAATATTATTCTAATCAAACCGTCGGTAAAATATTTAATTATATATTTATATTCACAAGATGATTGAATTGTTAATTGATTGAAAAATAGTGTTTTGTCACTGTACTTAATTGATTCGTCCAGTACACATATGATTTAATTGAAAGATATGTGTTTGTAGTTTACTTCCTTCACTATATCTAATCTATTATCTATTACATATACACATATATATGCAAGACACAGAAAAAAAAAAAAAAAGCTAACACTACTACTACATCTATCATATTTTTCTCTCGTGACCCAAACACCCTTTTCTTCTTGACTATTATTCTCGGATGTAACCACGAACACCATTATCATCTATAACACCATTTGTATGCTACTACTTTCTCTTCTACTGCCCGATTATGAGTACCATTCGATCATCCCCATCACCTTTCAAACCATCACTTGTACCATCCGACACCTTCATCCACCACCATCGACAACCATGTAGTTCCTATCTCTCTCTCATCGCTCTCTCTTTTTTTTTTTTTTTTTTTTTTTTCTATTTTGAAACCGGAATCAAACCGTAACCACCACGATCGAATCTTCACTCCAAAACCACCATCATCGAGCCATCACCACACGACCACCACTGCAGCCACCGTCTGCTGCTGTTGTAGTCTCCATTCGCCACCCTAACCGTCACCTTTTTGTTGTCTTGGCCGGAAAACCCAACCACCATCATCACGTCAAATGTTTCTTTTCCTTTATTTCTAATACAGCGAGAATGATAAGTGATGTTGATGATTAAGATATGATGGTGACAGCTTGATGATGTTGATATTGGTGAGGGAACGTAAATAAGGATAATTACGTGATGATTATTATAGGTGATGTTATGATTTTTGTCGACGATGAAGTGTAGTGACGAATAAAGATGATGATGCTTGTGATACATGAGGTTCGATGTATGATGATGATGATTAATGGCAAAGAAGATGATAAGGAAAATAAAAGGGTGAATAGTTTTGGGTCTCGTATCTTTGAAGAAGATGAAAACATTTCATGGTTAAATAAATAATAAGTACAATATATTTCAGAAAGATCAAGTTAGAGCAAACGGTTAGGAGAAGTGTTGAGAACCGAGAGGTCGCGGGTTCAATCCCCGACCTTGGCAATATTTTTTTAAAAATCAACAACAGATGTGTTGGGCTGCCAGTTTCCTTGTTGGGCCGAAAATACAAATTGGTTTGTTGGGCCGAAATGAAACAGAAACAGGTTAAGTATCGTTGGGCTGGATATATAATAGCGAAATAGAATTTGGAAGAATGGTTTGTGTGTTTGATGGATGAATGAGAGGTCGTGAGTTCGAGCCCGAGCGTGGGCATTTTTTTTGGAACATTTTCTTTGTGAGGTAGTTTTCTCAATTTTTGTTTATTATTATTATTATTATTATTATTATTTATATTACTAATAATGTTATTATTAAGTATCAATTATTATTATCTTTATTATCACTATTATTATTAATATTATAAGTATTATTATTATTATTAATAACATTATTATTATCCTCAATAGTATTGTTATTATTAAAAATTATTATTTTTATAACTATATTATTATTATTATTATTATCATTATTACTTTCATATTAACAAAATTATTATAACAAATAAATATTTTCTATATATGAGTATATTATGTACAACTACCTCAATACATCTCATTATATATATTAAGATTATTTATATAATAGCTACGTATAACAAATTGTTGATTTTTGATATAATATTAAACATATGTATATATAAAACTATATAAACATTAACTATATTAAATATATATAAATTAAATATATAAGATATATAATTTAGGATATAATATATAAATTATTCGATTACGATTATATGTATTAATATACATATGAATTATATAGGTTCGTGAATCCGAGGTCAACCCTGCATTGTACAATATAGACATATGTATTTTTACTACAAAATACATTAGGTGAGTTTCATTTGCCCTTTTTACTCTTTACGTTTTTGGGCTGAGAATACATGCAAATGCTTTATTAACTATTTTACAATATTTATATGTGTGAGTTTCATTTGCCCTTTTTACTCTTTACGTTTTTGGGCTGAGAATACATGCAAATGCTTTATTAACTATTTTACAATATTTATATGTGTGAGTTTCATTTGCCCTTTTTACTCTTTACGTTTTTGGGCTGAGAATACATGCAAATGCTTTATTAACTATTTTACAATATTTATATGTGTGAGTTTCATTTGCCCTTTTTACTCTTTACGTTTTTGGGCTGAGAATACATGCAAATGCTTTATTAACTATTTTACAATATTTATATGTGTGAGTTTCATTTGCCCTTTTTACTCTTTACGTTTTTGGGCTGAGAATACATGCAAATGCTTTATTAACTATTTTACAATATTTATATGTGTGAGTTTCATTTGCCCTTTTTACTCTTTACGTTTTTGGGCTGAGAATACATGCAAATGCTTTATTAACTATTTTACAATATTTATATGTGTGAGTTTCATTTGCCCTTTTTACTCTTTACGTTTTTGGGCTGAGAATACATGCAAATGCTTTATTAACTATTTTACAATATTTATATGTGTGAGTTTCATTTGCCCTTTTTACTCTTTACGTTTTTGGGCTGAGAATACATGCAAATGCTTTATTAACTATTTTACAATATTTATATGTGTGAGTTTCATTTGCCCTTTTTACTCTTTACGTTTTTGGGCTGAGAATACATGCAAATGCTTTATTAACTATTTTACAATATTTATATGTGTGAGTTTCATTTGCCCTTTTTACTCTTTACGTTTTTGGGCTGAGAATACATGCAAATGCTTTATTAACTATTTTACAATATTTATATGTGTGAGTTTCATTTGCCCTTTTTACTCTTTACGTTTTTGGGCTGAGAATACATGCAAATGCTTTATTAACTATTTTACAATATTTATATGTGTGAGTTTCATTTGCTCCCTTTTTAAATGCTTTTGTAATATATATTTTGGGACTGAGAATACATGCGCTGCTTTATAAATGTTTGACGTGATAGACACAAGTACTTAAAACTACATTCTATGGCTGAATTATAGAAATCGAATATGCCCCTTTTTATTAAGTCTGGTAATCTAAGAATTAGGGAACAGACACCCTAATTGACGCGAACTCTAAAGATAGATCTATCGGGCCCAACAAGCCCCATCCAAAGTACCGGATGCTTTAGTACTTCGAAATTTATATCATGTCCGAAGGAGGATCCCGGAATGATGGGGATATTCTTATATACAAATTGTGAATGTCGGTTACCAGGTGTTCAATCCATATGAATGATATTTTGTCTCTATGCATGAGACGTATGTTTATGAGAAATGGAAATATGAAATCTTGTGGTCTATTATATTATTGAAAATAATTATTTGTGTTAAACTAATGAACTCACCAACCTTTTGGTTGACACTTTAAAGCATGTTTATTCTCAGGTATGAAAGAAATCTTCCGCTGTGCATTTGCTCATTTTAGAGATATTACTTGGAGTCATTCATGACATATTTCAAAAGACGTTGCATTCGAGTCGTCGAGTTCATCAAGATTATTATTAAGTCAATTATAGAGGGATATATTACGAAAGAATATGCATGCCGTCAACTTTCAATGTAAATGAAAGTTTGTCTTTTAAAAACGAATGCAATGTTTGTAAAATGTATCATATAGAGGTCAAGTACCTCGCGATGTAATCAACTGTTGTGAATCGTTTATAATCGATATGGACTTCGTCCGGATGGATTAGGACGGGTCTTCACAGTTGGTATCAGAGCGGTGGTCTTAGCGAACCAGGTTTTGCATTAGTGAGTCTAACTGATAGTCGTTAGAATGCATTAATGAGTCTGGACTTCGACCGTGTTTGCATGTCAAAAGTTTTGCTTATCATTTAGTATCGAAAAATTATTTGCTTATCATCCTTAAAGTCTAAGACACGTCTTACTGCCTTTATTGCATAGACAGTGTATAGTTAAATTCATATCTTAGCGTATCTTTTATTGTTACCTTTGCCTGACAGCTTCCGTAGATTCCTCCGTAGCTTATGGGATTTTAGTATTATATATGCATATGTAAATTATGTATTGCAGGGTACTAATCTACATCCTATAATCTATTTCTTATCGAAAATCCTTCATCTGATCGTACGAGATGAATCCCTCAACCAGTTCGAGTCCATCAGATTTCGATAGCTATTTCGATAGTTATTCCGACGGCTATTTCGATATGGATTTCCACTCGAGCTCCGAAAGCAGAGTAACCGGAATGAATCGATCAATTAGCCATCATCTATTCTGAATGAATTGGAGATGGGTTCGTAGTCGACTTAATCAATGGAAACGCGAAGAAGGCGATCATTTCCACTAACCAAATTCACCTCTTGACAATGAACCTAAAACGTTTACCGGCGAACCTGTTCGAGACACCATTTTCTCTCTCATTTCCAAAGTATCTCATCACGATCATATACTATCTCAGATTCTAAACCTCATTCATCCGCTCGTCCGAACCGACAATCATCCCGGTGTAATAGAAGAAGTTAACGAACTTCGCGCATAAGTTGTAGTCTTGGAAAATATGGTGCAAAACGTACCAGCTTCATCCAAATCACCGGCACCAACAGTACCACCAACAACCCAAATTTCAATATCACATGCCTCAACATCTCAATCTACACCTCGAGTATAATCATCATTCTACATGACATTCTACATCAGTTATCTTCGTTCGACATGGTGATTATGTAATCTCTAATGTTTTAGAGATTATTTATTCTAGTTCCAACTGAAAACTAAATGAGTTTAATATCATGTTAACTCATTAAATTCATGATTACATTTGAAGAAAATATATATGTATATATGTTTTCATAAAGATTGTAATTAAAAATTCTTTTGTACAAACTGTTAATAATAAAAATATTTTAACGGGTAGGTAATACCCGAGGAATATTTAAATTTCACATTAATAAGTTACACTGTATATTCTTCGAATCTGATTCAACAGTTATTCACTATCGTATTTACAACCACCGGGATACTTATCCATTCACCAAAGAATAACTATTTTCATTCAAATTCAATTTCATATTTGAATTTTGACATATCAGAATCCAACAAGTGGCATAATGAAGAAATAATGGACACAATAAAAATTGATTAGAAACAGACTAATTAACAATATTAAATTTTATTAAGAAACCACGCTAACAAAATCCTAGCTAACTGTTCCTAGCTAACTGTTAATTCCGTATTACATTTTATTTATCGCAATTTATTTATCGCAATTTATATTCTCGCAATTTTATTTATTGTCATTTAATTTCTGTTATTTACTTTACGCACTTTATTTATCGTCATTTAATTTCTGTTATTTATTTTACGCACTTTAAATATCGGGACACGTATACAAGGTTTTGACATATCATATCGACACATCTATATATATTATTTGGAATCACCATAGACACTCTATATGCAGTAATGATCGAGTTCTCTATACAGGGTTGAGGTTGATTCTATAATAATATATATACTTTGAGTTGTGATCGAGTCTGAGACATGTACACGGGTCACGATACGTATTAATTAATTCAAATATTATATATTAAACTATATATGAATGATTGCACTGTCAACTGTGGACTATCGACTGTGGACTAATAATATTGGACAATTAAAATGAATTAAAATATTGAATATAACATATGAAACTAAACAATTCTTCAAGTTTGCCACTTGATTTCGTCTTAAACCTCATTTGTATCTTCACGATTACATTCTGCGTTCAAACCTTTCATGATTCTTGAAAACACCTCAATCGATAGGATGAATCAACCGCACTTCATCTACAGGAGAAAAGATTGATGCATTTAGTTATGCATCTGAAAAACTCTCGGAAACTGAGTAAACGTTTAACACATAGTTGTGCTAATTCCTTTAGTGTTATTATTACCCAAAATAAGTTGGTAATTCCTTTCAAAGTAGCAAATTTCGTCACAGCTCCAGCAAATCAACTTCGACTTTTCGTTCGAAACAACCTTATTATCACCTTGATTTATATGTATGCTCTTTTATTGTTACCAGGGAACCTTTCATATTCCATCATATTACCATCAGCGTTTAATCATCTAAACACACAATTTTCCTGAAACCACCTTGGAATAATAATCGATGATTCAGATATCATAGCATTAAATGCAGAAGAAATAGAAAAAAAAAAAAAATGGTAGATGGTCTAAACGACCAAAAGTTTGATGATAAAGAAAGGAGTGTTGGGAACGCTCGATAGAAAATTGGGTATTGAAAAACAGATTGAGCTATCTATGAAGAAGACCAAGGACAAATACAAGGACCATACCATATATTCAAAGAATCCAGGTAAATCCTGGATCCAATGAAACCTTCAATGAATACCTTGCTCCGTACTCATGTTAAAATCTTGCGGAAAGTCTTTCCCCATCAACCATCGAACATAGAAATTTCAAAATATCATCATCAATATCTTCGATATTTCTGAGGATATTTTCATAAATATTCTCGTCCGAAATTATATTCCTCCTCGTGCTTCCTGTGTATCATTATATTGAAAACATTTAATAGAAATTTAGTACTGAAAAGCGAATTATGCAAAACTATGAAGGAAGCCGTGGACAAATCACAAAGAATAAGTTTGACTTCAAAGAATCCAAATGATTCTATTTCTGATGAAGTCTTTAGCAAATACCTTGCTTCCGAATCTAAACCCTTACGGATAAATCTTCTTCATCACCTATCGATATTAGAAATTCCAAAATATCATCGTATCTTTCATTATAAATATCCTCCATATTTCTGAAAATATTTTTATAACTATTCTTATCTGAAATCATTAATCTCTTCGTGCTATCAGTATTACATCACATAGAAACTGTTAGTTTCTATATTCTGTAAACTTTCGAGCTTAAAATATGAATGTTATTAAAGTAATGTTGGGAACTGATGCATGAGTTAGTATAATATAATGACACTTGATCAACGTGATTATATTACAATAAGTCATGCTGAGTTTCTAATGGAACGTGATGATTCACAGATCATATCGTCATCACATGCCATGTTACATAACTCTTTCATTCAAATTAACTTCTGAACATATCAAGAAAATATATTCTTGATAGTTCTATCCTCAGTGATTCTGGTAATTTGACAAATCAAATCGTGCTATTACGTTCTTTCTTGATTATAACATTAAATTCATTCGAAACTCCATACTTACAAATTCTAGACCATTACTCGTTTTACTAGAGATCGAGAGGAGATTAAAAAGACGAAGAGCTCCGAAACATAAAGGAAGATATAAAACTCGACAACAATACTGAAATTACAATAATTAAAAATTAAAACATCACGACAATTAAAAATTAAAAGATTACAATCAAACTACTCGTCGTCGTCAATTGTCATCTGCAAAGTAGCGTTCATCAGTCATTTCACCATCCGTGAGGTACTCTGGAGACATCGGTATTTCTCTTGATGCCTCAACTGCTGCTTCAGTTGATTCATCGAGATAACGATAACCCAACATCTCTTCATCTTCAAGAACCGCATACAAAGAAATACGTTTACCACGATCTTCAATGGTATCTTTTATAAAGTACCATTGATCATCGGTACACAGAAAACTTGCCCTACAATCCGCATCATAATCGTCTTTATAAAAGAACACAGACGTGAATTCACACGGGACTTTTTCCTTCAGAAAGGATAGCAAGTCTTGTAAACCAACATCACGAATGTCAATATCTTCAAACGAAATACTGTCACACCACTTATATTCCTTCATTTGATTACGGAAATCACCTCCGTAATGAACATCGAATGAAACAATCATTGGGGGAAGTGTTAACATTTTTCAGCTTGGGAGTGTTTGATTTTGATTTTGAGAAAGGTTGAAATGTAAAAGAAATATATGTTTGAGTGTATAAAATGAAGTATATGGCTGGTGTTTTTATAGGGTAAAAGTGACCGTTGGGGTAGCCGTTGGAAATTTTTTTTTATTTTACTAACGGCTAAAAATTTGGGCAAGTTTTTGGGCGAAGGTGGACGATGCCCGTTGGGACCTCTCTTATGATAGTTTCATTCGTACTCTTCGAATAATCTAATTGTTTTATCCACATTACTCAATGATGATAAAACTTTATTTATCAACTCATATTCGTCATGAAAACAATTTTTATTGTTAGCCATGACCACCTTACTCAAATTTCGGGACGAAATTTCTTTAACGGGTAGGTACTGTGATGACCCGGGAATTTCCGACCAAATTTAAACTTAATATTTATATGATTTTGATACGATAAGCAAAGTATGTTAGATTGAGTCTTAAAAAAAAAAAACTTTTGAATTGTTCTCATGAATTCATTTGACCTCCGACTAGTTCCGACTATTCACGAACCACTATTTGTAAATATATACTTAAACATATGAATATATATAATAACAAATTGAAATATAATTTGAAATATTATATTAAAGCTTAGTAAATATAAAATAAAAAAAAAATATGATATTAAGATAATTAATATTAAAAACATAATTATGTATATAAATAAAGTATATTAAAAATATATTTTTTTTTTATTTCAAATTTATTTCGTAAACAATGGTAACGCTCAATTGTTATTAAATGAATAGTAAATGAGTTAAGAAGGAACTTATGTAATTTTAAAATAAATGGTAATCCAAAAATGAGTTACATAAGTTATAGACTTATTAAAAGTATATTTAGGATCTAATTATTTAATTTTATAATTTTTTATATTTTACTCATAAATGAGAGGGACAGTTGATGTAATTTTATATATTAGTTTAATGATTGAATTTTATACCATAATGAATGAAATAAATAAAGGAATTTAAATTAAAAATTTGGGATTTATCTGAGTACTTTTTATCCGCCACTGATGTATCAACGAAGTACGAAATATTATTCTAATCAAACCGTCGGTAAAATATTTAATTATATATTTATATTCACAAGATGATTGAATTGTTAATTGATTGAAAAATAGTGTTTTGTCACTGTACTTAATTGATTCGTCCAGTACACATATGATTTAATTGAAAGATATGTGTTTGTAGTTTACTTCCTTCACTATATCTAATCTATTATCTATTACATATACACATATATATGCAAGACACAGAAAAAAAAAAAAAAAGCTAACACTACTACTACATCTATCATATTTTTCTCTCGTGACCCAAACACCCTTTTCTTCTTGACTATTATTCTCGGATGTAACCACGAACACCATTATCATCTATAACACCATTTGTATGATACTACTTTCTCTTCTACTGCCCGATTATGAGTACCATTCGATCATCCCCATCACCTTTCAAACCATCACTTGTACCATCCGACACCTTCATCCACCACCATCGACAACCATGTAGTTCCTATCTCTCTCTCATCGCTCTCTCTTTTTTTTTTTTTTTTTTTTTTTTTCTATTTTGAAACCGGAATCAAACCGTAACCACCACGATCGAATCTTCACTCCAAAACCACCATCATCGAGCCATCACCACACGACCACCACTGCAGCCACCGTCTGCTGCTGTTGTAGTCTCCATTCGCCACCCTAACCGTCACCTTTTTGTTGTCTTGGCCGGAAAACCCAACCACCATCATCACGTCAAATGTTTCTTTTCCTTTATTTCTAATACAGCGAGAATGATAAGTGATGTTGATGATTAAGATATGATGGTGACAGCTTGATGATGTTGATATTGGTGAGGGAACGTAAATAAGGATAATTACGTGATGATTATTATAGGTGATGTTATGATTTTTGTCGACGATGAAGTGTAGTGACGAATAAAGATGATGATGCTTGTGATACATGAGGTTCGATGTATGATGATGATGATTAATGGCAAAGAAGATGATAAGGAAAATAAAAGGGTGAATAGTTTTGGGTCTCGTATCTTTGAAGAAGATGAAAACATTTCATGGTTAAATAAATAATAAGTACAATATATTTCAGAAAGATCAAGTTAGAGCAAACGGTTAGGAGAAGTGTTGAGAACCGAGAGGTCGCGGGTTCAATCCCCGACCTTGGCAATATTTTTTTAAAAATCAACAACAGATGTGTTGGGCTGCCAGTTTCCTTGTTGGGCCGAAAATACAAATTGGTTTGTTGGGCCGAAATGAAACAGAAACAGGTTAAGTATCGTTGGGCTGGATATATAATAGCGAAATAGAATTTGGAAGAATGGTTTGTGTGTTTGATGGATGAATGAGAGGTCGTGAGTTCGAGCCCGAGCGTGGGCATTTTTTTTGGAACATTTTCTTTGTGAGGTAGTTTTCTCAATTTTTGTTTATTATTATTATTATTATTATTATTATTTATATTACTAATAATGTTATTATTAAGTATCAATTATTATTATCTTTATTATCACTATTATTATTAATATTATAAGTATTATTATTATTATTAATAACATTATTATTATCCTCAATAGTATTGTTATTATTAAAAATTATTATTTTTATAACTATATTATTATTATTATTATTATCATTATTACTTTCATATTAACAAAATTATTATAACAAATAAATATTTTCTATATATGAGTATATTATGTACAACTACCTCAATACATCTCATTATATATATTAAGATTATTTATATAATAGCTACGTATAACAAATTGTTGATTTTTGATATAATATTAAACATATGTATATATAAAACTATATAAACATTAACTATATTAAATATATATAAATTAAATATATAAGATATATAATTTAGGATATAATATATAAATTATTCGATTACGATTATATGTATTAATATACATATGAATTATATAGGTTCGTGAATCCGAGGTCAACCCTGCATTGTACAATATAGACATATGTATTTTTACTACAAAATACATTAGGTGAGTTTCATTTGCCCTTTTTACTCTTTACGTTTTTGGGCTGAGAATACATGCAAA
This sequence comes from Rutidosis leptorrhynchoides, assembly GCF_046630445.1. Classification (NCBI taxonomy): domain Eukaryota; kingdom Viridiplantae; phylum Streptophyta; class Magnoliopsida; order Asterales; family Asteraceae; genus Rutidosis; species Rutidosis leptorrhynchoides. The sequence goes on from NC_092339.1 coordinate 207,694,205, forward strand.
TGCTTTATTAACTATTTTACAATATTTATATGTGTGAGTTTCATTTGCCCTTTTTACTCTTTACGTTTTTGGGCTGAGAATACATGCAAATGCTTTATTAACTATTTTACAATATTTATATGTGTGAGTTTCATTTGCCCTTTTTACTCTTTACGTTTTTGGGCTGAGAATACATGCAAATGCTTTATTAACTATTTTACAATATTTATATGTGTGAGTTTCATTTGCCCTTTTTACTCTTTACGTTTTTGGGCTGAGAATACATGCAAATGCTTTATTAACTATTTTACAATATTTATATGTGTGAGTTTCATTTGCCCTTTTTACTCTTTACGTTTTTGGGCTGAGAATACATGCAAATGCTTTATTAACTATTTTACAATATTTATATGTGTGAGTTTCATTTGCCCTTTTTACTCTTTACGTTTTTGGGCTGAGAATACATGCAAATGCTTTATTAACTATTTTACAATATTTATATGTGTGAGTTTCATTTGCCCTTTTTACTCTTTACGTTTTTGGGCTGAGAATACATGCAAATGCTTTATTAACTATTTTACAATATTTATATGTGTGAGTTTCATTTGCCCTTTTTACTCTTTACGTTTTTGGGCTGAGAATACATGCAAATGCTTTATTAACTATTTTACAATATTTATATGTGTGAGTTTCATTTGCCCTTTTTACTCTTTACGTTTTTGGGCTGAGAATACATGCAAATGCTTTATTAACTATTTTACAATATTTATATGTGTGAGTTTCATTTGCCCTTTTTACTCTTTACGTTTTTGGGCTGAGAATACATGCAAATGCTTTATTAACTATTTTACAATATTTATATGTGTGAGTTTCATTTGCCCTTTTTACTCTTTACGTTTTTGGGCTGAGAATACATGCAAATGCTTTATTAACTATTTTACAATATTTATATGTGTGAGTTTCATTTGCTCCCTTTTTAAATGCTTTTGTAATATATATTTTGGGACTGAGAATACATGCGCTGCTTTATAAATGTTTGACGTGATAGACACAAGTACTTAAAACTACATTCTATGGCTGAATTATAGAAATCGAATATGCCCCTTTTTATTAAGTCTGGTAATCTAAGAATTAGGGAACAGACACCCTAATTGACGCGAACTCTAAAGATAGATCTATCGGGCCCAACAAGCCCCATCCAAAGTACCGGATGCTTTAGTACTTCGAAATTTATATCATGTCCGAAGGAGGATCCCGGAATGATGGGGATATTCTTATATACAAATTGTGAATGTCGGTTACCAGGTGTTCAATCCATATGAATGATATTTTGTCTCTATGCATGAGACGTATGTTTATGAGAAATGGAAATATGAAATCTTGTGGTCTATTATATTATTGAAAATAATTATTTGTGTTAAACTAATGAACTCACCAACCTTTTGGTTGACACTTTAAAGCATGTTTATTCTCAGGTATGAAAGAAATCTTCCGCTGTGCATTTGCTCATTTTAGAGATATTACTTGGAGTCATTCATGACATATTTCAAAAGACGTTGCATTCGAGTCGTCGAGTTCATCAAGATTATTATTAAGTCAATTATAGAGGGATATATTACGAAAGAATATGCATGCCGTCAACTTTCAATGTAAATGAAAGTTTGTCTTTTAAAAACGAATGCAATGTTTGTAAAATGTATCATATAGAGGTCAAGTACCTCGCGATGTAATCAACTGTTGTGAATCGTTTATAATCGATATGGACTTCGTCCGGATGGATTAGGACGGGTCTTCACAGTATATACACTCCAATGATCAGCTCTTAGCAGCCCATGTGAGTCACCTAACACATGTGGGAACCATCATTTGGCAACTAGCATGAAATATCTCATAAAATTACAAAAATATGAGTAATCATTCATGACTTATTTACATGAAAACAAAATTTCATATCCTTTATATCTAATCCATACACCAACGACCAAAAACACCTACAAACACTTTAATTCTTCAATTTTCTTCATCTAATTGATCTCTCTCAAGTTCTATCTTCAAGTTCTAAGTGTTCTTCATAAATTCCAAAAGTTCTAGTTTCATAAAATCAAGAATACTTTCAAGTTTGCTAGCTCACTTCCAATCTTGTAAGGTGATCATCCAACCTCAAGAAATCTTTGTTTCTTACAGTAGGTTATCATTCTAATACAAGGTAATAATCATATTCAAACTTTGGTTCAATTTCTATAACTATAACAATCTTATTTCAAGTGATGATCTTACTTGAACTTGTTTTCGTGTCATGATTCTGCTTCAAGAACTTCGAGCCATCCAAGGATCCATTGAAGCTAGATCCATTTTTCTCTTTTCCAGTAGGTTTATCCAAGGAAATTAAGGTAGTAATGATGTTCATAACATCATTCGATTCATACATATAAAGCTATCTTATTCGAAGGTTTAAACTTGTAATCACTAGAACATAGTTTAGTTAATTCTAAACTTGTTCGCAAACAAAAGTTAATCCTTCTAACTTGACTTTTAAAATCAACTAAACACATGTTCTATATCTATATGATATGCTAACTTAATGATTTAAAACCTGGAAACACGAAAAACACCGTAAAACCGGATTTACGCCGTCGTAGTAACACCGCGGGCTGTTTTGGGTTAGTTAATTAAAAACTATGATAAACTTTGATTTAAAAGTTGTTATTCTGAGAAAATGATTTTTATTATGAACATTAAACTATATCCAAAAATTATGGTTAAACTCAAAGTGGAAGTATGTTTTCTAAAATGGTCATCTAGACGTCGTTCTTTCGACTGAAATGACTACCTTTACAAAAACGACTTGTAACTTATTTTTCCGACTATAAACCTATACTTTTTCTGTTTAGATTCATAAAATAGAGTTCAATATGAAACCATAGCAATTTGATTCACTCAAAACGGATTTAAAATGAAGAAGTTATGGGTAAAACAAGATTGGATAATTTTTCTCATTTTAGCTATGTGAAAATTGGTAACAAATCTATTCCAACCATAACTTAATCAACTTGTATTGTATATTATGTAATCTTGAGATACCATAGACACGTATACAATGTTTCGACCTATCATGTCGACACATCTATATATATTTCGGAACAACCATAGACACTCTATATGTGAATGTTGGAGTTAGCTATACAGGGTTGAGGTTGATTCCAAAATATATATAGTTTGAGTTGTGATCAATACTGAGATACGTATACACTGGGTCGTGGATTGATTCAAGATAATATTTATCGATTTATTTCTGTACATCTAACTGTGGACAACTAGTTATAGGTTACTAACGAGGACAGCTGACTTAATAAACTTAAAACATCAAAATATATTAAAAGTGTTGTAAATATATTTTGAACATACTTTAATATATATGTATATATTGTTATAGGTTCGTGAATCAACAGTGGCCAAGTCTTACTTCCCGACGAAGTAAAAATCTGTGAAAGTGAGTTATAGTCCCACTTTTAAAATCTAATATTTTTGGGATGAGAATACATGCAGGTTTTATAAATGATTTACAAAATAGACACAAGTACGTGAAACTACATTCTATGGTTGAATTATCGAAATCGAATATGTCCCTTTTTATTAAGTCTGGTAATCTAAGAATTAGGGAACAGACACCCTAATTGACGCGAATCCTAAAGATAGATCTATTGGGCCTAACAAACCCCATCCAAAGTACCGGATGCTTTAGTACTTCGAAATTTATATCATATCCGAAGGGTGTCCCGGAATGATGGGGATATTCTTATATATGCATCTTGTTATTGTCGGTTACTAGGTGTTCACCATATGAATGATTTTTATCTCTATGTATGGGATGTGTATTGAATTATGAAATCTTGTGGTCTATTGTTACGATTTGATATATATAGGTTAAACCTATAACTCACCAACATTTTTGTTGACGTTTAAAGCATGTTTATTCTCAGGTGAATATTAAGAGCTTCCGCTGTTGTATACTAAAATAAGGACAAGATTTGGAGTCCATGTTTGTATGATATTGTGTAAAAACTGCATTCAAGAAACTGATTTCGATGTAACATATTTGTATTGTAAACCATTATGTAATGGTCGTGTGTAAACAGGATATTTTAGATTATCATTATTTGATAATCTACGTAAAGCTTTTTAAACCTTTATTTATGAAATAAAGGTTATGGTTTGTTTTAAAAATGAATGCAGTCTTTGAAAAATGTCTCATATAGAGGTCAAAACCTCGCAACGAAATCAATTAATATGGAACGTTTTTAATCAATAAGAACGGGACATTTCAGTTGGTATCCGAGCGTTGGTCTTAGAGAACCAGAAAATTTGCATTAGTGTGTCTTATCGAGTTTGTTAGGATGCATTAGTGAGTCTGGACTTCGACCGTGTTTTCTTTAAAAATGATTGCTTAACATTTTTGTTGGAAACTATATATTTTTAACATATGAATATTATGTGATATATTAATCTCTTAACGTGTTTGATATTATGTGATAGATGTCTACCTCTAGAACAAGTCCCATTGACTCACCTAATAATAATGAAGAGTCAAATGTAAATTGGAATGATTTGTGGACTGATTCACAAGTTCCCGAAGAGGAACCGGAAGAAGAGTCGGAACCGGAAGAAGAATCGGAACCGGAAGAAGAATCGGAACCGGATGAAGAAATAGAACCGGTGGGGGAAATAATAAAACGGTTAAGTAAAAGAAAATCCTCAACCAACCGACCAAAGTTAATTATGGTCAATGGTGTTTCCGCCAAGGAAGCAAAATATTGGGAGGATTACCAATTCTCCGATGAATCGGATTCCGACGAGAATTCCGATGATGTTATAGAAATTACCCCAACTGAATTTAAAAAGGCAAAAGAAAATAATAAGGGAAAGGGCATAAAAATAGAGAAATCTAATTCCAACCCCGATGAACTTTATATGTATCGTCAACCCCCGAAGTCCTTAAGTTGTAACAATGACCCGGGAACCTCTAAACCACCAGGTTTTTCTAAACCAATGTGGACAACGACGGCTCGTATTAGGGGAACATCATATATCCCTAGAAACTTGGCAAAACGAACCAAAACCGAAGAAGAAGAAACGAGCGAGTCGGAATAAGATAGTTGTATTCGTGTGGTGTAATATATGTAATATAGTGTTCTTATGCTTTATGATATATGTAAAAATTTCTTGTATTAATAAGTATTTTTTTATGAATCTAACTCTTGTCTATTTTACAGTTTAAAAACACAAAATGGATAGACAACCCAATATTTTAAGAGACCTACCCGGAGACATGATTGATGAAATCTTGTCTAGAGTCGGCCAGAATTCTTCGGCACAACTATTTAAGGCGAGATCAGTTTGTAAGACATTCGAAGAACGTTCCAAGAATGTCTTGGTTTATAAGAGACTTTCGTTTGAAAGATGGGGGATATCACATTGGGAAACCCATAAGTTACGATGTGTTTACTTTGACGCATATATTGCGGGGAACCCAAATGCTATTTTACGCAACGGGTTAAGAAATTATTTTGATTCAATATATCCGAATATTGGACTTCGTGATTTAGAAAAAGCGGCTAACATGCAACATAAAGAAGCATGTTATGCTTACGGATTAGTAATGTTCGCTTCTCACCAAAGTGAGAACAAGAACATCGGGCTACAACTATTAAACAAAACGTTTCCACAAGTGACGGAGTCGGTAATTGGGGTAAGAAATGAGGTTTTTAGATTATTACGGGACTGTTGGACATTACGTAACCCTCGTCCCTTTGATGACGTTACAACACGCTATCTTATCAACGGCCATAACGGTTATGTTGCACAAGACCAAGGATGGGAAGTAGTCCTAGTAAAACCAGAATGCATGACTTGTTTCTGGACGTATGAATTACGTGTCTTTATTGCCTTTGCTGAACGACTTGTGTACTAGCTAGAATTGTCTTCACAACTATCTTGTATCAAAGTTATTGTGTGCTATATTTCATGCTTTATGTAAAATAAGCGGTATTGTAAGTTTGTAAAATATTGTATAAAAGTTTGAACGCGAAATATTATTATAATCAGTTTTTCATATAGAATTGTAGTAGTTGAATTGTATATTAGCTACTAAGTATGAACTTAACGGGTAGGTACTACCCGAATTTAAACTTATAAAACGCTAATATGAAGAAAAAGCTTTTATAAATGAGTTCATATTATGCTACGAAATACTATTAACTACTCTTAATATTCTGTATGATTAACTTGTTCCATTTAACTATTTTGAAGGAAATGGCACCGACTACTCGACACACCGTGAATATGAATGAAGAGGAATTCCGTACTTTTCTAGCTTCAAACATAGCCGCAGTACAGGCTGCGCTACATACCAACAATAACCTTGGATCTAGCAGTACAGGAAATCGTGTAGGATGCACCTACAAAGAATTCACTGCCTGCAAACCTTTGGAATTTGATGGAACCGAAGGACCGATCGGATTGAAACGGTGGACCGAGAAGGTTGAATCGGTGTTTGCCATAAGTAAGTGTACTGAAGAGGACAAAGTGAAGTACGCTACGCATACCTTCACAGGTTCTGCGTTAACATGGTGGAATACCTATCTAGAGAAAGTGGGACAAGATGATACGTACGCACTACCGTGGTCAGCATTCAAGCACTTGATGAACGAGAAGTACCTTCCCAGAACCGAGGTCAATAAGCTCAAGACAGAACTTAGAGGGTTACGAACCCAAGGATTTGATATTACCACGTACGAAAGATGATTCACAGAATTGTGCCTATTGTGTCCGGGAGCATTAGAAGATGAGGAAGAGAAGATCGACGCGTTTGTGAAAGGATTACCAGAAAGAATCCAAGAAGATATAAGTTCACACGAGCCCGCCTCCATACAACAGGCATGTAGAATGGCTCACAAACTAGTGAACCAGATTGAAGAAAGAATTAAAGAACATACTGCTGAAGAGGCCAATGTGAAGCAAGTCAAAAGAAAGTGGGAGGAAAACGGTGATAAGAATCACCAATACAACAACAGCAGCAATTACAACAATAATCGCAACAATTATCCCAACAATCACAACATCAATCGCAACTACAACAAACGGCCCAACAACAACAACAACAACAACAACAGCAACTACAACAATCATCCCAACAACAATAATAACCGCAACAACAACAACAATCAGAAGCAGCTATGCCAAAGGTGTGAAAAGAATCACTCAGGGTTCTGCACCAAATTTTGCAACAAGTGTAAAAGAAATGGTCATAGCGCGGCGAAGTGTGAGGTCTACGGACCAGGGGTTAATAGAACGAAAGGAACAAATGGTGTCGGAACGAGTAATGGCGGAGCAAGTAGTGTCGGAGCAAGTTATGCCAATGTAGTTTGTTATAAATGTGGAAAACCAGGCCACATTATTAGAAATTGCCCGAACCAGGAGAACACGAATGGAGAAGGCCGTGGAAGAGTTTTCAATATTAATGCGGTAGAGGCACAGGAAGACCCGGAGCTTGTTACGGGTACGTTTCTTATTGACAATAAATCTGCTTACGTTTTATTTGATTCGGGTGCGGATAGAAGCTATATGAGTAGAGATTTTTGTGCTAAATTAAGTTGTTCATTGACGCCTTTGGATAGTAAATTTTTACTCGAATTAGCAAATGGTAAATTAATTTCAGCAGATAATATATGTCGGAATCGAGAAATTAAACTGGTTAGCGAAACATTTAAGATTGATTTGATACCAGTAGAGTTAGGGAGTTTTGATGTGATAATCGGTATGGACTGGTTGAAAGAAGTGAAAGCGGAGATCGTTTGTTACAAAAATGCAATTCGCATTATACGAGAAAAAGGAAAACCCTTAATGGTGTACGGAGAAAAGGGCAACACGAAGCTACATCTTATTAGTAATTTGAAGGCACAAAAACTAATAAGAAAAGGTTGCTATGCTGTTCTAGCACACGTCGAGAAAGTACAAACTGAAGAAAAGAGCATCAATGATGTTCCCATTGCAAAAGAATTTCCCGATGTATTTCCGAAAGAATTACCGGGATTACCCCCACATCGATCCGTTGAATTTCAAATAGATCTTGTACCAGGAGCTGCACCAATAGCTCGTGCTCCTTACAGACTCGCACCCAGAGGGATGAAAGAACTGCAAAGCCAATTACAAGAACTTTTAGAGCGTGGTTTCATTCGACCAAGCACATCACCGTGGGGAGCTCCTGTTTTGTTTGTCAAGAAGAAAGATGGTACATTCAGGTTGTGTATCGACTACCGAGAGTTGAACAAACTTACCATCAAGAACCGCTACCCACTACCGAGAATCAACGACTTATTTGATCAACTACAAGGCTCGTCTGTTTATTCAAAGATTGACTTACGTTCCGGGTATCATCAAATGCGGGTGAAAGAAGATGATATTCCAAAGACTGCTTTCAGAACACGTTACGGTCATTACGAGTTTATGGTCATGCCGTTTGGTTTAACTAATGCACCAGCTGTGTTCATGGACCTTATGAACCGAGTGTGTGGACCATACCTTGACAAGTTTGTCATTGTTTTCATTGATGACATACTTATTTACTCAAAGAATGACCAAGAACACGGTGAACATTTGAGAAAGGTGTTAGAAGTATTGAGGAAGGAAGAATTGTACGCTAAGTTTTCAAATTGTGCATTTTGGTTGGAAGAAGTTCAATTCCTCGGTCACATAGTGAACAAAGAAGGTATTAAGGTGGATCCGGCAAAGATAGAAACTGTTGAAAAGTGGGAAACCCCGAAAACTCCGAAACACATACGCCAGTTTTTAGGACTAGCTGGTTACTACAGAAGGTTCATCCAAGACTTTTCCAGAATAGCAAAACCCTTGACTGCATTAACGCATAAAGGGAAGAAATTTGAATGGAATGATGAACAAGAGAAAGCGTTTTAGTTATTGAAGAAAAAGCTAACTACGGCACCTATATTGTCATTGCCTGAAGGGAATGATGATTTTGTGATTTATTGTGATGCATCAAAGCAAGGTCTCGGTTGTGTATTAATGCAACGAACGAAGGTGATTGCTTATGCGTCTAGACAATTGAAGATTCACGAACAAAATTATACGACGCATGATTTGGAATTAGGCGCGGTTGTTTTTGCATTAAAGACTTGGAGGCACTACTTATATGGGGTCAAAAGTATTATATATACCGACCACAAAAGTCTTCAACACATATTTAATCAGAAACAACTGAATATGAGGCAGCGTAGGTGGATTGAATTATTGAATGATTACGACTTTGAGATTCGTTACCGCCCGGGGAAGGCAAATGTGGTAGCCGATGCCTTGAGCAGGAAGGACAGAGAACCCATTCGAGTAAAATCTATGAATATAATGATTCATAATAACATTACTACTCAAATAAAGGAGGCGCAACAAGGAGTTTTAAAAGAGGGAAATTTAAAGGATGAAATACCCAAAGGATCGGAGAAGCATCTTAATATTCGGGAAGACGGAACCCGGTATAGGGCTGAAAGGATTTGGGTACCAAAATTTGGAGATATGAGAGAAATGGTACTTAGAGAAGCTCATAAAACCAGATACTCAATACATCCTGGAACGGGGAAGATGTACAAGGATCTCAAGAAACATTTTTGGTGGCCGGGTATGAAAGCCGATGTTGCTAAATACGTAGGAGAATGTTTGACGTGTTCTAAGGTCAAAGTTGAGTATCAGAGACCATCAGGTCTACTTCAACAACCCGAAATCCCAGAATGGAAATGGGAAAACATTACCATGGATTTCATCACTAAATTGCCAAGAACTGCAAGTGGTTTTGATACTATTTGGGTAATAGTTGATCGTCTCACCAAATCAGCACACTTCCTACCAATAAGAGAAGATGACAAGATGGAGAAGTTAGCACGACTGTATTTGAAGGAAGTCGTCTCCAGACATGGAATACCAATCTCTATTATCTCTGATAGGGATGGCAGATTTATTTCAAGATTCTGGCAGACATTACAGCAAGCATTAGGAACTCGTCTAGACATGAGTACTGCCTATCATCCACAAACTGATGGGCAGAGCGAAAGGACAATACAAACGCTTGAAGACATGCTACGAGCATGTGTTATTGATTTCGGAAACAGTTGGGATCGACATCTACCGTTAGCAGAATTTTCCTACAACAACAGCTACCATTCAAGCATTGAGATGGCGCCGTTTGAAACACTTTATGGTTGAAAGTGCAGGTCTCCGATTTGTTGGAGTGAAGTGGGGGATAGACAGATTACGGGTCCGGAGATTATACAAGAAACTACCGAGAAGATCATCCAAATTCAACAACGGTTGAAAACCGCCCAAAGTCGACAAAAGAGCTACGCTGAAATTAAAAGAAAAGATATAGAATTTGAAATTGGAGAGATGGTCATGCTTAAAGTTGCACCTTGGAAAGGCGTTGTTCGATTTGGTAAACGAGGGAAATTAAATCCAAGGTATATTGGACCATTCAAGATTATTGATCGTGTCGGACCAGTAGCTTACCGACTAGAGTTACCTCAACAACTCGCGGCTGTACATAACACTTTCCACGTCTCGAATTTAAAGAAATGTTTTGCTAAAGAAGATCTCACTATTCTGTTAGATGAAATCCAAATCAACGAAAAACTTCAATTCATCGAAGAACCCGTCGAAATAATGGATCGTGAGGTTAAAAGACTTAAGTAAAACAAGATACCAATTGTTAAGGTTTGATGGAATGCTCGTAGAGGACCCGAGTTCACCTGGGAGCGTGAAGATCAGATGAAGAAGAAATACCCGCATCTATTTCCAGAAGATTCGTCAACACCTTCAACAGCTTAAAATTTCGGGACGAAATTTATTTAACGGGTAGGTACTGTAGTGACCCGAACTTTTCCATGCTTATATATATTAATTGAGATTGATATTTACATGATTAAATGTTTCCAACATGTTAAGCAATCAAACTTGTTAAGACTTGATTAATTGAAATATGTTTCATATAGACAATTGACCACCCAAGTTGATCGGTGATTCACGAACGTTAAAACTTGTAAAAACTATATGATGACATATATATGGATATATATATATATATATAGTTAACATGATACTATGATAAGAAAACATATCATAAAGTATATTAACAATGAACTACATATGTAAAAACAAGACTACTAACTTAATGATTTTTAAACGAGACATATATGTAACGATTATCGTTGTAAAGACATTTAATGTATATATATCATATTAAGAGATATTCATACATGATAATATCATGATAATATAATAATTTAAAATCTCATTTGATATTATAAACATTGGGTTAACAACATTTAACAAGATCGTTAACCTAAAGGTTTCAAAACAACACTTACATGTAACGACTAACGATGACTTAACGACTCAGTTAAAATGTATATACATGTAGTGTTTTAATATGTATTTATACACTTTTGAAAGACTTCAATACACTTATCAAAATACTTCTACTTAACAAAAATGCTTACAATTACATCCTCGTTCAGTTTCATCAACAATTCTACTCGTATACACCCGTATTCGTACTCGTACAATACACAGCTTTTAGATGTATGTACTATTGGTATATACACTCCAATGATCAGCTCTTATCAGCCCATGTGAGTCACCTAACACATGTGGGAACCATCATTTGGCAACTAGCATGAAATATCTCATAAAATTACAAAAATATGAGTAATCATTCATGACTTATTTACATGAAAACAAAATTACATATCCTTTATATCTAATCCATACACCAACGACCAAAAACACCTACAAACACTTTCATTCTTCAATTTTCTTCATCTAATTGATCTCTCTCAAGTTCTATCTTCAAGTTCTAAGTGTTCTTCATAAATTCCAAAAGTTCTAGTTTCATAAAATCAAGAATACTTTCAAGTTTGCTAGCTCACTTCCAATCTTGTAAGGTGATCATCCAACCTCAAGAAATCTTTGTTTCTTACAGTAGGTTATCATTCTAATACAAGGTAATAATCATATTCAAACTTTGGTTCAATTTCTATAACTATAACAATCTTATTTCAAGTGATGATCTTACTTGAACTTGTTTTCGTGTCATGATTCTGCTTCAAGAACTTCGAGACATCCAAGGATCCATTGAAGCTAGATCCATTTTTCTCTTTTCCAGTAGGTTTATCCAAGGAAATTAAGGTAGTAATGATGTTCATAACATCATTCGATTCATACATATAAAGCTATCTTATTCGAAGGTTTAAACTTGTAATCACTAGAACATAGTTTAATTAATTCTAAACTTGTTCGCAAACAAAAGTTAATCCTTCTAACTTGACTTTTAAAATCAATATCTATATGATATGCTAACTTAATGATTTAAAACCTGGAAACACGAAAAACACCGTAAAACCGGATTTACGCCGTCGTAGTAACACCGCGGGCTGTTTTGGGTTAGTTAATTAAAAACTATGATAAACTTTGATTTAAAAGTTGTTATTCTGAGAAAATGATTTTTATTATGAACATGAAACTATATCCAAAAATTATGGTTAAACTCAAAGTGGAAGTATGTTTTCTAAAATGGTCATCTAGACGTCGTTCTTTCGACTGAAATGACTACCTTTACAAAAACGACTTGTAACTTATTTTTCCGACTATAAACCTATACTTTTTCTATTTAGATTCATAAAATAGAGTTCAATATGAAACCATAGCAATTTGATTCACTCAAAACGGATTTAAAATGAAGAAGTTATGGGTAAAACAAGATTGGATAATTTTTCTCATTTTAGCTACGTGAAAATTGGTAACAAATCTATTCCAACCATAACTTAATCAACTTGTATTGTATATTATGTAATCTTGAGATACCATAGACACGTATACAATGTTTCGACCTATCATGTCGACACATCTATATATATTTCGGAACAACCATAGACACTCTATATGTGAATGTTGGAGTTGGGTATACAGGGTTGAGGTTGATTCCAAAATATATATAGTTTGAGTTGTGATCAATACTGAGATACGTATACACTGGGTCGTGGATTGATTCAAGATAATATTTATCGATTTATTTCTGTACATCTAACTGTGGACAACTAGTTATACGTTACTAACGAGGACAGCTGACTTAATAAACTTAAAACATCAAAATATATTAAAAGTGTTGTAAATATATTTTGAACATACTTTAATATATATGTATATATTGTTATAGGTTCGTGAATCAACAGTGGCCAAGTCTTACTTCCCGACGAAGTAAAAATCTGTGAAAGTGAGTTATAGTCCCACTTTTAAAATCTAATATTTTTGGGATGAGAATACATGCAGGTTTTATAAATGATTTACAAAATAGACACAAGTACGTGAAACTACATTCTATGGTTGAATTATCGAAATCGAATATGTCCCTTTTTATTAAGTCTGGTAATCTAAGAATTAGGGAACAGACACCCTAATTGACGCGAATCCTAAAGATAGATCTATTGGGCCTAACAAACCCCATCCAAAGTACCGGATGCTTTAGTACTTCGAAATTTATATCATATCCGAAGGGTGTCCCGGAATGATGGGGATATTCTTATATATGCATCTTGTTATTGTCGGTTACCAGGTGTTCACCATATGAATGATTTTTATCTCTATGTATGGGATGTGTATTGAATTATGAAATCTTGTGGTCTATTGTTACGATTTGATATATATAGGTTAAACCTATAACTCACCAACATTTTTGTTGACGTTTAAAGCATGTTTATTCTCAGGTGAATATTAAGAGCTTCCGCTGTTGCATACTAAAATAAGGACAAGATTTGGAGTCCATGTTTGTATGATATTGTGTAAAAACTGCATTCAAGAAACTGATTTCGATGTAACATATTTGTATTGTAAACCATTATGTAATGGTCGTGTGTAAACAGGATATTTTAGATTATCATTATTTGATAATCTACGTAAAGCTTTTTAAACCTTTATTTATGAAATAAAGGTTATGGTTTGTTTTAAAAATGAATGCAGTCTTTGAAAAACGTCTCATATAGAGGTCAAAACCTCGCAACGAAATCAATTAATATGGAACGTTTTTAATCAATAAGAACGGGACATTTCACACCAATAGCTCGTGCTCCTTACAGACTCGCACCCAGCGAGATGAAAGAACTGCAAAGCCAATTACAAGAACTTTTAGAGCGTGGTTTCATTCGACCAAGCACATCACCGTGGGGAGCTCCTGTTTTGTTTGTCAAGAAGAAAGATGGTACATTCAGGTTGTGTATCGACTACCGAGAGTTGAACAAACTTAGCATCAAGAACCGCTACCCACTACCTAGAATCGACGACTTATTTGATCAACTACAAGGCTCGTCTGTTTATTCAAAGATTGACTTACGTTCCGGGTATCATCAAATGCGGGTGAAAGAAGATGATATTCCAAAGACTGCTTTCAGAACACGTTACGGTCATTACGAGTTTATGGTCATGCCGTTTGGTTTAACTAATGCACCAGCTGTGTTCATGGACCTTATGAACCGAGTGTGTGGACCATACCTTGACAAGTTTGTCATTGTTTTCATTGATGACATACTTATTTACTCAAAGAATGACCAAGAACACGGTGAACATTTGAGAAAGGTGTTAGAAGTATTGAGGAAGGAAGAATTGTACGCTAAGTTTTCAAAGTGTGCATTTTGGTTGGAAGAAGTTCAATTCCTCGGTCACATAGTGAACAAAGAAGGTATTAAGGTGGATCCGGCAAAGATAGAAACTGTTGAAAAGTGGGAAACCCCGAAAACTCCAAAATACATACGCCAGTTTTTAGGACTAGCTGGTTACTACAGAAGGTTCATCCAAGAATTTTCCAGAATAGCAAAACCCTTGACTGCATTAACGCATAAAGGGAAGAAATTTGAATGGAATGATGAACAAGAGAAAGCGTTTCAGTTATTGAAGAAAAAGCTAACTACGGCACCTATATTATCATTGCCTGAAGGGAATGATGATTTTGTGATTTATTGTGACGCATCAAAGCAAGGTCTCGGTTGTGTATTAATGCAACGAACGAAGTTGATTGCTTATGCGTCTAGACAATTGAAGATTCACGAACAAAATTATACGACGCATGATTTAGAATTAGGCGCGGTTGTTTTTGCATTAAAGACTTGGAGGCACTACTTATATGGGGTCAAAAGTATTATATATACCGACCACAAAAGTCTTCAACACATATTTAATCAGAAACAACTGAATATGAGGCAGCGTAGGTGGATTGAATTGTTGAATGATTACGACTTTGAGATTCGTTACCACCCGGGGAAGGAAAATGTGGTAGCCGATGCCTTGAGCAGGAAGGACAGAGAACCCATTCGAGTAAAATCTATGAATATAATGATTCATAATAACCTTACTACTCAAATAAAGGAGGCGCAACAAGGAGTTTTAAAAGAGGGAAATTTAAAGGATGAAATACCCAAAGGATCGGAGAAGCATCTTAATATTCAGGAAGACGGAACCCGGTATAGGGCTGAAAGGATTTGGGTACCAAAATTTGGAGATATAAGAGAAATGGTACTTAGAGAAGCTCATAAAACCAGATACTCAATACATCCTGGAACGGGGAAGATGTACAAGGATCTCAAGAAACATTTTTGGTGGCCGGGTATGAAAGCCGATGTTGCTAAATACGTAGGAGAATGTTTGACGTGTTCTAAGGTCAAAGCTGAGCATCAGAAACCATCAGGTCTACTTCAACAACCCGAAATCCCGGAATGGAAATGGGAAAACATTACCATGGATTTCATCACTAAATTGCCAAGGACTGCAAGTGGTTTTGATACTATTTAGGTAATAGTTGATCGTCTCACCAAATCAGCACACTTCCTGCCAATAAGAGAAGATGACAAGATGGAAAAGTTAGCACGACTGTATTTGAAGGAAGTCGTCTCCAGACATGGAATACCAATCTCTATTATCTCTGATAGGGATGGCAGATTTATTTCAAGATTCTGGCAGACATTACAGCAAGCATTAGGAACTCGTCTAGACATGAGTACTGCCTATCATCCACAAACTGATGGGCAGAGCAAAAGGACGATACAAACGCTTGAAGACATGCTACGAGCATGTGTTATTGATTTCGGAAACAGTTGGGATCGACATCTACCGTTAGCAGAATTTTCCTACAACAACAGCTACCATTCATGAAAGGACCCGTTCATATACATTATAAACGATTCACAATAGTTGATTACATTGCGAGGTATTTGACCTCTATATGCTACATTTTACAAACATTGCATTCGTTTTTAAAAGACAATCTTTCTTTACATCGAAAATTGACAGGCATGCATACCATTTCATAATATCCACTATCCAACTATAAATTGATTTAATAATAATCTTTGATGAACTCAATGACTCGAATGCAACGTTCTTCGAAATATGCTATGAAAGACTCCAAGTAATATCTTTAAAATGAGCAAATGCACAGCGGAAGATTTCTTTAACACCTGAGAATAAACATGCTTTAAAGTGTCAACCAAAAGGTTGGTGAGTTCATTAGTTTATCATAATCATTTATTTCCATCATTTTAATAGACCACAAGAATTTCATTTCCAGTTCTCATAAATATACGTCCCATGCATAGAGACAAAAATAATCATTCATATGGTGAACACCTGGTAACCGACATTAACTAGATACATATAAGAATATCCCCTATCATTCTGGGATCCTCCTTCGGACATGATATAAATTTCGAAGTACTAAAGCATCCGGTACTTTGGATGGGGTTTGTTAGGCCCAATAGATCTATCTTTAGGATTCGCGTCAATTAGGGTGTCTGTTCCCTAATTCTTAGATTACCAGACTTTAATAAAAAGGGGCATATTCGATTTCGATAATTCAACCATAGAATGTAGTTTCAATTACTTGTGTCTATTTCGTAAAACAGTTATAAAAACAGCGCATGTATTCTCAGTCCCAAAAATATATATTACAAAAACATTTAAAAAGGGATTAATAAAACTCACCATACTGTATTTCGTAGTAAAAATACATATAACGTCATTGAACAAGTGCAAGGTTGGCCTCGGATTCACGAACCTAAATTAATTATATATATTTATGTGTTAGTCAATATTTGTCTAACAAATTAGGTCAAGTCATAGTGTACCACAATCCTAATGCTCGAGACTAATATGCAAAAGTCAACAAAAGTAAATTTGACTCAAAATAATTTCCAAAAATCTATACATGATTAATATATAGTTTAAATATCGTTGTTTTATATTTTTAAATATTTTTAAAAGATTTATTAGAGTAAATAATATAATTTATTTATTAATAAATAAAATTTTATATTAAATTTATATAATAAAATATACTTTTATATATATTAAGTAATAAAATTTATAGGGTTCATTTAATATCATAAAGATAATATGATAGGTATTATTAAAGTAAGTTATTACACGTAGTAAAATATGTTTGTATCACATATTTATTTTATAAAATAATATCTATAATGATAGTAAGTAAAAGTTGTATTATTTTGTAATAATAATTATTATTATAAAAATATCAATATTTATAATTACTAAGATGACGTTATGATAAAACGATAATTCTAATTATGATAACTTTAATATTTACGATAATTTTTAATATTATCTTTAAAATAATAATTCTATTTAAAATAATAATAATAATGATATTTTATAGTAACAATGACATTTCTATTAAAATGATAATTTTTGTTAAAATGATAGTTTTAATACTAACGATACTTTTAATAATAATAGTAATGATAAAAATAATAAGAACGATAATTTTATCTAAATCAATATCTTATAATATTTTAATTTCATCATGATACTCTTACCCATTATTTCCTAATCGTTTCGTTTAATAGCTTTTAATCGTCTTTTATATCGTGTTCATAATAATGATAATAATAGTAATCAAAATAATTATGTGTTACAAATATTTGTTTTAATTACACTAATATTAATAATGATAGTTACTATAACATTATTAACGATAATACTAATAATTATCTTAATGATAATATAGTAATAATAATAATAACAATAACAATAACCATTTTTAAATAATGATATATATATTAATAATGATAATAATAATAATAATAACAATAATAATAATAATAATAATAATAATAATAATAATTGGATAATAATAATAATACTAATTATAACTTTAACGATAATAACGATAGTAATAATAAAAAAAAATAACAATTTTTAATGATAAATCCCTTTTATTGATAAAGATAATAATAATGATAATAATAAGATAAAACTAGAACGGCGATAAAAACGACGATAATAATAATCATTTTTAATAAAAATATCGAAAATTCAATTGATTATAACTTCTAATCCGTTCATCGAAACCATTCGATATCTAAAGGAAAAGTTCTTAATTTTTCGCTAGCTTTCCAAGGACATGCATATCTTATACCTTATCTCAACCGCAAGTGTAACTAATTCAACATTCAACCTAACCTGTCTAATGGCAATATCAAAAGTACAAGCATGCATAATCCTAAATACTCGAGCACTAGTCAGGGATACACTATTAGTATGTAAAAGTTAAATTATGAGTACTCACGTATCAATATTGAGATTCAATATTGCAGGAAAGGTACGTAGACGCAACGAAAATGATAAACACTATATTGACCTCACGAGCATACCCATGAACCATACTCAATCACCTCCATAGCTATAACCCATAATTTCCTTAATCCTATCCCACTCGAAAAACAATTTCGAAATCACTCGAACAGCACTCCGTCGTAATATTTTATGTATACTAATAATATCTTGAAATAATACGGAGTAAATATATATATGTAAATCGATTGAGAGGGTTTAGAGAAAAATATTTTCAAGTTTCTATGAAATAATGATAATGAAACCTATTGAATTCTATTTATAATAGATTTTTGAATTATTAAAGTGAATTATTAAAGTATGAATTATTAAAGTGAATTATTAAAGTATGAATTATTAAAGTGAATTATTAAAGTATGAATTATTAAAGTGAATTATTAAAGTATGAATTATTAAAGTGAATTATTAAAGTTAAAGTAAAGTAAAAATAAAGTAAAGGTAAAGTTTAAGTATAGTAAAAGTATAAAACTATGTACGTATAATACGCGTATAAATATATAATATTAATTTAAATCGTTATATATATTTAATAAAATAAAATATAAATATCGTTATCTTTATCATACTAGTTAAGTAATGAGTTGTCAAAAGTGGTTCTAGATATTTATAAAAGTTATATACGTTTTAATAATAAAGTTCTTTTTAAACTGAAAACGTTTTTGTACGTTTGAAACTAAATAGATCAATCGAGTCTTTATGAGATTCAATCTTCCACTATCCTTTGTCTAGTTCTCAATGATTGACAATTTGTTCTTATTTATAAATCACTTTACCATTTTTCGAATATTGTTAAAATGGAAAGATTTCTCAAATCAACGTGGGCCTTTCAACAGAGACTTGTAATCATAATTCAATATATCTGATAATTCAATCATTTGATCTTATCTTCTAATTCCATTGATAAACATTTTGAAACAGATACAATCATATAAAGTATTTAATCTAATATTTTGTTTACGTTTCAAGTTATAATATATATACACATATACATATATAATCATATTCGTTTAATGGTTCGTGAATCGTTGGAACTTGGTCGAGGTTGAATGAATGTATGAACATAGTTTAAAATTCTTGAAATTTAACTTAACAAATATTGCTTATCGTGTCGGAAACATATAAAGATTAAAGTTTAAATTTGGTTGGAAATTTCCGGGTTGTCACAGTACCTACCCGTTAAAGAAATTTCGTCCCGAAATTTGAGTGGAAAGGTCGTGAATGATAATAAGTATGTTTTCATGATGCATACGGGCTGAAAATTAGAGTTTTATCATCAGCGAATAATTTGGATAAACAATCCATTTATATGAAGAGTACGAATGAAGTTAACATAGAAGAGTGAAATGAGTAAGTGTAGATTCATCTTATCATTTGACGTAGATATGATTGATTTCCAGATTTCAAGGGATTTAAAGAAAATCTTCTTAATAAGATTTGACTCTCCGGTAATCAAGGGAATTAGGATCCGCTTTAAATGCAATCGTCCATTTTAATTGTTCTGTCGGAGATTTTCTTATAAATTCACCTCCTTCGTTTCCTTACAACTCACACCTTCTGTTGATGCATTTTATGCAAGTCCCTAGACATCTACCCACGTCCATTGCAGGTACAACAGTTTATAGGCCACCATGATTGCTCGTTATTATCCTATCCGTGTTTGTATGTAGTTACAGGAACTGCAGGAACGAGATTTAGATGTTTTACTATGTTAGACTTAGTCAGACGTACGAGTGAAGCCTCACTAGTACGGCTGACAGGCTCATACGCACGGTTGATGCTGAGCTAAGTCACAATTACAATCTAAATGAGAAGACACGAGTGAGTGATCACCCGTACGGCTGATGAAGCCAACTCGTACGTGTGATGAATGAATCGTATGGGTGAGTCAACATCAGGGGTATATAAAGTCTTATGTTCTTCATTTTAGGTTAAGCCTCTCATTTGTTACACACACTCAGATCTAGTGAGCTCCTCCGATTTTCTCTCAGTCCAAATCACCCAGGTGGTGAATAATAGCTCTAGGTGTTGATCTAATCACACTTGATTTAGTTGTGGTTTGACTAAATTAATCAAAAAAAAAACTTAACCTATTCACTAGAGGGTTTGATTCACTTATTCCGCCATTGTGTGAGTTAAATCTGTTAATTTCTAAGTTCCTAGTCATGTTTCATCACCTTCTATTCTTTCCCCCTCAACTCATATTTTAAAGTATTCATCAATATGCTCCATCCAGTTCTGATTCTCGATATACTTCTAACTTTTATATCGGTCATTCTTCTTTTTCATCTACCGCCGGAAGAATCTATTTACTTCTACTATACTCTTGGGTTTATAGTGTTTCTAGTTCTCTCGTGTCTTTATATTGCTATATGCATCGATATATATGGTTTATAATTTCTGGTTTATCGTTGTGCTTTATATGTTCCCTTATATTTCAAAGTCTCTGCTTCTGTCTTCTATAATCATTATCATTCACAGTTAATGCTCTCTTTTATTTGCTGCAATTTATACCCCAATTTCTATTTCGGAGTTTTGTCCTTTTGTTTCTTCTTCTTGCGATTAAGCACCCCTTGTAATGGTCCAGAATTCACAGATATGAATTTCGGAATGAACATTGTTAATGTTCTAGGAAGGAAATTATGATGGCACGATCTTGACTTGTCAAATTACTAGAATACCTTGGAAAAGGCCGAATCATCAAGAAATATTTTCTTGATATTTTAGAGGTTAAATAGAATACAAGAGTCGTATAACATGGCACATGATGATATTATGATCTGTGAATCATCACGTTCCATTTAGAAACTCAGCATGACTTACTGTAATATAATTACGTTGATCAAGTGTCATTATATTATACTAATTCATGCTTCAGTTCCCAACACTACTTCAAAATATTCCTATTTTAAACTTGAATGTTTCAGAATTTAAAAACTAAAATAGTTTCTTTTATGATGTAATACAGATAGTGCGAAGAGGTAAATGATTTCAAATAAGAAAAATTAAGAAAATATCTTCAGAAATATGGAGGATATTTATAATGAAAGATATGATGATATTTTAGAATTTCTAATATCAGAGGATGATGAAGAATATTGTCCGCAGGGGTTTAGAGTCAGGAGCAAGGTATTCGTTAATGACTTCAGCAGGTACTGAATCATTTGGATCCTTTGAAGTCAGGTTCAGTCTTTGTAATTTGTCCAAAGCCTCCTTCCTACTTTGCTCAATCCGTTTTCCAGTTCCAAAACTTCTCTTTTTCTGCGCTTTGCCAGCACACTTCATCATTATCATCCAGCTTTTACCGTTTAAATTCGTTTTTAGTTTTTGCTGCTTCATCAGCATTTTTTCCATTTTCGGAGAACTAATTCTTAGTTCGGAGTGTTTTTCAGAAACTTCACATTCAAATTAAGTCCATAAGATAGACTTTATATATACACATATAACTGTTGGCGTAGACATGCTGCGATATTTCAAAATACTGATTGCTAATTCCCAATGATTCGTATGGCAATTCTCATTACAAGATGCGAATGAGTAAATGATAGGGTTTCAATAAATAATTATAATGACTTTTTGGAGAGGCTAAAGTCAAAGGGTAATGAAGTTGTTGGTACATCTGCTAATAATGTGGTGGAATGTAAAAGGTTCCCTGGTAACGATGGTGTATATCTCAAGGTTATAATAAGGTTAGTCTGACTGAAAAATTGAAGTTGACTTGCTGGAGCTGTGGCAAAACTGGCTACTTTGAATAGGAGTCGCAAAGTTATTTTTGCTAATAAATGCCAAAGAATCTGATTCGGATACGTTGTTTAAACTTTTATTTTGGTTTCAAGAGTTTTTCGAGTACATAACTGTGGGTAACATGTGGTTGGATCATCATCTCGATTGCTCATCATTCGAAGTGTCTTCAGAAATTTTCGAAGGGTTTGAACACAGATTGTAATCGTTAACATACATTTGATGTTCTAACATAGTTTTGAAGTCAAAATATAGCTTGTGAAAGATGTAAGGATCTAAGACTGATGATTTTGGTCATATCTCGAGTTGAATTTTGAGATTTCAAAATCAGAATATGTAATTAAATTTTGAATGAGTATGGTTGTTTTGATTTCTATAAAAGAATGTATATTGTTGTGAAAGTAGGGAGTATAATGGATGATTTGCTGAATCAGATTCGAAGAATGTAATATATTATTTGTGAATTTATATATCTCTCGGGTATTACCTACCCGTTAAAAAAATTTCACAATTAATATTTTGTACAAAAGAATTTTATTACAGTCTTTATGAAAATATATATATGTATATTTTCTTCAGATGTAACATAGATTTAATGAGTTAATGTTAAATTAAACTCATTTGATTTACGGTTGAAACTAGAATTTAATAATCCCTAAAGGCTTTAAAAAGTACATAACTTTTACGCAGTATTTCTTTAATGACATTGAAATTATGAATCAATACTTCGTTATTTATTGATGTATGATGTTCGGTTCGTGGAATTCTTGTGAATTTCGCAAAGTACGAATAATGTTATCTGAAAAGTTTCGGGTACATCGATGATGAAAGTGTAAAATCAAATATATACTTGATTTATTATGAATTGGAATTTGTTGAATTGCGACAGAGATTGTAGTTAACGCTGGTTAAGTTGCGACCGAAGGACGTACATTATTGCATATTTGTAATATGAATTAACCGAGTAGTTAAGATTCACACACAATAGTTTAGCACGGAAAGATTTATTTCAAAATATATATATATATATATATATATATATATATATATATATATATATATATATATATATATATATATATATATATATATATATATAATATACATATAATTTCTTCAGAGGGAATGAGTTAATTCTTCATAACTCGTTGATACAATATACACGTTATTGATTCGTAATGATGTCCACAGTGATTCTTGAACTGACGGAGTTTGTGATGTTATCGGTGTTGTTGATTCGGATGTTGACTGTACTGACAATGCTGGTAACTCTGACGGTACTGCTGATGCTGTTGGTAAAGCAAGTTTAGCTTGTTAATCACACACCATTTTTGTCAGGGTTTCTACTCTTCCTTCTATCATTTTTGGTTCGCTTAACTGATTTATGGTTAGGGCTAGATTAGATAATCTCTAAGACTTTAGAGATTACATAATCGCCGCGGAATGTTTCTCCAATGAAGTTATGAATTAATACTTCGTCAGTTATTGTTGTTGGTACTCCTTGGTATCTATGGTGCGTATGACGTTGATGCTCGTGGGACAGATTGTGAAGTTGAGGTTTACGACGCGGTTGTGGTTGGAGGTGGTAATGGTACTGTTGGCGTTGATGATGGTGGTACTGGTTATGCTGCTGATGCTGCTGCTGGTGTTTGTAATCTCTGTACCATATTCTCCAAAGCCACTACCCGAGCGCGAAGCTCGTTGACTTCTTCTATTACACCGGGGTGATTGTCGGTTCGGACGAGCGGATAAATAAAATCTAAAATTTGATGTAATATATAATCGTGACGAGATACTCTGGAAATGAGCGAGAACATGGTGTTTCGGACAGGTTCGCCGGTAAGTGCTTCAGGTTCTTCGTCAAGAGGGCAATGTGGTGGATGGAAGGGATCACCTTCTTCTTGTCTCCAATGATTGAAGAGGCTACAAACCCATCCCCAATTCATCCAGAATAGGTGATGACTGATTGGTTGATCTATTCCGGTCACACTACTTTCGGAGCTTGAATGGGATTCCATTTCGGAATCTGAGTGACTTGAACTGATGACGAATTCCATTTCGTACGATTGGATAAAGGATTTTTTTTCGATATGAAATGATTTTGGCTAACGGATGGCATTCTAATTACATATATATATATATATATATATATATATATATATATATATATATATATATATATATATAGATCAAAAGATTCCGTAGATTACGGAGGACTTTGCGGGATATGTCAGGCAAAGGTTAAAGTAACAGATACGATAAGATATGATTTAGCAGATGTGACAACCCGGAAATTTCCAACCAAATTTAAACTTTAATCTTTATATGTTTCCGACACAATAAGCAATATTTGTTAAGTTAAATTTCAAGAATTTTAAACTATGTTCATACATTCATTCAACCTCGACCAAGTTCCAACGATTCACGAACCATTAAACGAATATGATTATATATGTATATGTGTATATATATTATAACTTGAAACGTAAACGAAATATTAGATTAAATACTTTATATGATTGTATCTGTTTCAAAATGTTTATCAATGGAATTAGAAGATAAGATCAACTGATTGAATTATCAGATATATTAAATTATGATTACAAGTCTCTGTTGAAAGGCCCACGTTGATTTGAGAAATCTTTCCATTTTAACAATATTCGGAAAATGGTAAAGTAATTTATAAATAAGAACAAATTGTCAATCATTGAGAACTAGACAAAGGATAGTGGAAGATTGAATCTCATAAAGACTCGATTGATCTATTTAGTTTCAAACGTACAAAAACGTTTTCAGTTTAAAAAGAACTTTATTATTAAAACGTATATAACCTTTATAAATATCTAGAACCACTTTTGACAACTCATTACTTAACTAGTATGATAAAGATAACGATATTTATATTTTATTTTATTAAATATATATAACGATTTAAATTAATATTATATATATTTATACGCGTATAATACGTACATAGTTTTATACTTTTACTATACTTAAACTTTACCTTTACTTTATTTTTACTTTACTTTAACTTTAATAATTCACTTTAATAATTCATACTTTAATAATTTATACTTTAATAATTCACTTTAATAATTCATAATTTAATAATTCACTTTAATAATTCATACTTTAATAATTCACTTTAATAATTCATACTTTAATAATTCATTTTAATAATTCAAAAATCTATTATAAATAGAATTCAATAGGTTTCATTATTTCATAGAAACTTGAAAATATTTTTCTCTAAACTCTCTCAATCGATTTACATATATATATTTACTCCGTATTATTTCAAGATATTATTAGTATACATAAAATATTACGACGGAGTGTTGTCCGAGTGATTTCGAAATTGTTTTTTGAGTAGGATAGGATTAAGGAAATTATGGGTTATAGCTATGGAGGTGATTGAGTATGGTTCATGGGTATGCTCGTGAGGTCAATATAGTGTTTATCATTTCCGTTGCATCTACGTACCTTTCCTGCAATATTGAATCTCAATATTGATACGTGAGTACTCATAATTTAACTTTTACATACTAATAGTGTATCCCTGACTAGTGCTCGAGTATTTAGGATTATGCATGCTTGTACTTTTGATATTGCCCTTAGACAGGTTAGGTTGAATCTTGAATTAGTTACACTTGCGGTTGAGATAAGGTATAAGATATGCATGTCCTTGGAAAGCTAGCGAAAAATTAAGAACTTTTCCTTTAGATATCGATTGGTTTCGATGAACGGATTAGAAGTTATAATCAATTGAATTTTCGATATTTTTATTAAAAATGATTATTATTATCGTCGTTTTTATCGTCGTTCTAGTTTTATCTTATTATTATCATTATTATTATCTTTATCAATAAAAGAGATTTATCATTAAAAATTGTTTTTTTTTATTACTATCGTTATTATCGTTAAAGTTATAATTAGTATTATTATTATTATTATCCAATTATCATTATTATTATTATTATTATTATTATTATTATTATTAGTATTATTATTATTATTATCATTATTAATATATATATATATATATCATTATTTAAAAATGGTTATTGTTATTGTTATTATTATTATTACTATATTATCATTAAGATAATTATTAGTATTATCGTTAATAATATTATAGTAACTATCATTATTAATATTAGTGTAATTAAAACAAATAATTGTAACACCTAAATATTTTGATTATTATTATTATCATTATTATGAACACGATATAAAAGACGATTAAAAGCTATTAAACAAAACGATTAGGAAATAATGAGTAAGAGTATCATGATGAAATTAAATTATTATAAGATATTAATTTAGATAAAATTATCGTTCTTATTATTTTTATCATTACTATTATTATTAAAAGTATCGTTAGTATTAAAACTATCATTTTAACAAAAATTATCATTTTAATAGAAATGTCATTGTTACTATAAAATATCATTATTATTATTATTTTAAATAGAATTATTATTTTAAAGATAATATTAAAAATTATCGTAAATATTAAAGTTATCATAATTAGAATTATCGTTTTATCATAATGTCATCTTAGTAATTATAAATATTGATATTTTTATAATAATAATTATTATTACAAAATAATACAACTTTTACTTACTATCATTATAGATATTATTTTATAAAATAAATATGTGATACAAACATATTTTACTACGTGTAATAACTTACTTTAATAATACCTATCATATTATCTTTATGATATTAAATGAACCCTATAAATTTTATTACTTAATATATATAAAAGTATATTTGATTATATAAATTTAATATAAAATTTTATTTATTAATAAATAAATTATATTATTTACTCTAATAAATATTTTTAAAATATTTAAAAATATAAAACGACGATATTTAAACTATATATTAATCATGTATAGATTTTTAGAAATTATTTTGAGTCAAATTTACTTTTGTTGACTTTTGCATATTAGTCTCGAGCATTAGGATTGTGGTACACTATGACTTGACCTAATTTGTTAGACAAATATTGACCAACATATAAATATATATAATTAATTTAGGTTCGTGAATCCAAGGCCAACCTTGCACTTGTTCAATGACGTTATATGTATTTTTACTACGAAATACAGTATGGTGAGTTTCATTTGCCTTTTTACCCTTTATATTTTTGGGCTGAGAATACATGTGCAACTTTTATAAATGTTTTACGAAATAGACACAAGTACGTGAAACTACATTCTATGGTTGAATTATCGAAATCGAATATGCCCCTTTTTATTAAGTCTGGTAATCTAAGAATTAGGGAACAGACACCCTAATTGACGCGAATCCTAAAGATAGATCTATTGGGCCTAACAAACCCCATCCAAAGTACCGGATGCTTTAGTACTTCGAAATTTATATCATGTCCGAAGGAGGATCCCGAAATGATAGGGGATATTCTTATATGTATCTAGTTAATGTCGGTTACCAGGTGTTCACCATATGAATGATTATTTTTGTCTCTATGCATGGGACGTATATTTATGAGAACTGAAAATGAAATTCTTGTGGTCTATTAAAATGATGGAAATAAATGATTATGATAAACTAATGAACTCACCAACCTTTTGGTTGACACTTTAAAGCATGTTTATTCTCAGGTGTTAAAGAAATCTTCCGCTGTGCATTTGCTCATTTTAAAAATATTACTTGGAGTCTTTCATAGCATATTTTGAAGAACGTTGCATTCGAGTCATTGAGTTCATCAAAGATTATTATTAAATCAATTTATAGTTGGATAGTGGATATTATGAAATGGTATGCATGCCTGTCAATTTTCGATGTAAAGAAAGTTTGTCTTTTAAAAACGAATGCAATGTTTGTAAAATGTATCATATAGAGGTCAAATACCTCGCAATGTAATCAACTAATGTGAATCGTTTATAATGTATATGAACGGGTCCTTTCAGTTGGTATCAGAGCGGTGGTTTTAGCGAACCAGGTCTGCATTAGTGTGTCTAACTGATAAGTCGATAGGATGCATTAGTGAGTCTGGACTTCGACCGTATCTGCATGTCAAAAGTTTTGCTTATCATTTTGTGTCGAAAATTAACTACTTATCATCCTCAGAAAATTACCTGCTTATCATTTTTAGTCTAAGACACGTCTTGCTGTATTGATTGCATGAATAGTGTATAGACAAAAATTCATATCTTAGCATATCTGCTAAATCATATCTTATCGTATCTGTTACTTTAAACTTTGCCTGACATATCCCGCAAAGTCCTCCGTAATCTACGAAATCTTTTGATCTATATATATATATATATGTATATATATATATATATATATATATATATATATATATATATATATATATATATATATATATATATATATATATTCTATGTAATTAGAATACCATCCGTTAGCCAAAATCATTTCATATCGGAAAAAAAAAAATCCTTTATCCAATCGTACGAAATGGAATTCGTCATCAGTTCAAGTCACTCAGATTCCAAAATGGAATCACATTCAAGCTCCGAAAGCAGTGTGACCGGAATAGATCAACCAATCAGTCATCACCTATTCTGGATGAATTGGGGATGGGTTCGTAGCCTCCTCAATCATTGGAGACAAGAAGAAGGTGATCCCTTCCATCTACCACATTGCCCTCTTGATGAAGAACCTGAAGCACTTACCGGCGAACCTGTCCGAAACACCATTTTCTCGCTCATTTCCAGAGTATCTCGTCACGATTATATATTACATCAAATTTTAGATTTTATTTATCCGCTCGTCCGAACCGACAATCACCCCTGTGTAATAGAAGAAGTCAACGAGCTTCGCGCTCGGGTAGTGGCTTTGGAGAATATGGTGCAGAGATTACAAACATCAGCAGCAGCATCAGCAGCATAACCAGTACCACCATCATCAACACCAACAGTACCATTACCACCTCCAACTACAACCGCGTCGTAAACTTCAACTTCACAATCTGTCCCACGAGCATCAACGTCATACGCACCATAGATACCAAGGAGTACCAACAACAATAACTGACGAAGTATTAATTCATAACTTCATTGGAGAAACATTCCGCGGCGATTATGTAATCTCTAAAGTCTTAGAGATTATCTAATCTAGCCCTAACCATAAATCAGTTAAGCGAACCAAAATGATGGAAGGAAGAGTAGAAACCCTGACAAAAATGGTGTGTGATTAACAAGCTAAACTTGCTTTACCAACAACATCAATAGTACCATCAGCGTTACCAGCATCGTCAGTACAGTCAACATCCGAATCAACAACACCGATAACATCACAAACTCCGTCAGTTCAAGAATCACTATGGACATCATTACGAATCAATAACGTTTATATTGTATCAACGAGTTATGAAGAATTAACTCATTTTCTCTGAAGAAATTATATGTATATTATATATATATATATATAATATATATATATATATATATATATATATATATATATATATATATATATATATATATATATATATATATTGAAATAAATCTTTCAGTGCTAAGCTATTGTGTGTGAATCTTAACTACTCGGTTAATTCATATTACAAATATGCAATAATGTACGTCCTTCGGCCGCAACTTAACCAGCGTTAACTACAATCTCTGTCGCAATTCAACAAATTCCAATTCATAATAAATCAAGTATATATTTGATTTTACACTTTCATCATCAATGTACCCGAAACTTTTCAGATAACATCATTCGTACTTTGCGAAATTCACAAGAATTCCACGAACCGAACACCATACAACAACAAATAACGAAGTATTGATTCATAATTTTAATGTCATTAAAGAAATACTGCGTAAAAGTTATGTACTTTTTAAAGCCTTTAGGGATTATTCAATTCTAGTTTCAACCGTAAATTAAATGAGTTTAATTTAACATTAACTCATTAAATCTATGTTACATCTGAAGAAAATATACATATATATATTTTCATAAAGACTGTAATAAAATTCTTTTGTACAAAATATTAATTGTGAAATTTTTTTTTTAACGGGTAGGTAATACCCGAGAGATATATAAATTCACAATTAATATGTTACATTCTTCGAATCTGATTCAGCAAATCATCCATTATACTCCCTACTTTCACAACAATATACATTCTTTTATAGAAATCAAAACAACCATACTCATTCAAAATTTAATTACATATTCTGATTTTGAAATATCAAAATTTAACTTGAGATATGACCAAAATCATCACTCTTAGATCCTTACATCTTTCACAAGCTATATTTTGACTTCAAAACTGTGTTAGAACATCAAATGTATGTTAACGATTACAATCTGTGTTCAAACCCTTCGAAAATTTCTGAAGACACTTCGAATGATGAGCAATCGAGATGATGATCCAACCACATGTTACCCACAGTTATGTACCCGAAAAACTCTTGAAACCAAAGTAAAAGTTTAAACAACGTATCCGCGTCAGATTCTTTGGCATTTATTAGCAAAAATAACTTTGCGACTCCTATTCAAAGTAGCCAGTTTTGTCACAGCTCCAGCAAGTCAACTTCGACTTTTCAGTCAGACTAACCTTATTATAACCTTGATATATACACCATCGTTACCAGGGAACCTTTTATATTCTACCATATTATTAGCAGATGTACCAACAACTTCATTACCCTTTGACTTTAGCCTCTCCAAAAAGTCATCATAATTATTCATTGAAACCCCATCATTTACTCATTCGCATCTTGTAATGAGAATTGCCATACGAATCATTGGGAATTAGCAATCAGTATTTTGAAATCTTGCAGCATGTCTGCGCCAACAGTTATATGTGTATATATAACGTCTATCTTCTGGACTTAATTTGAATGTGAAGTTTCTGAAAAACACTCCGAACTACGAATTGGTTCTCCGAAAATGGAAAAAATGCTGATGAAGCAGCAAAAACTATAAACGACTTTAAATGGTAAAAGCTGGATGATAATGATGAAGTGTGCTGGCAAAGCGCAGAAAAAGAGAAGTTTTGGAACTGGAAAACGGATTGAGCAAAGTAGGAAGGAGGCTGTGGACAAATTACAAAGACTGAACCTGACTTTAAAGGATCCAAATGATTCAGTACCTGCTGAAGTCATTAACGAATACCTTGCTCCTGACTCTAAACCCCTGCGGACAATATTCTTCATCATCCTCTGATATTAGAAATTCTAAAATATCATCATATCTTTCATTATAAATATCCTCCATATTTCTGAAGATATTTTCTTAATTTTTCTTATTTGAAATCATTTACCTCTTCGCGCTATCTGTATTACATCATAAAAGAAACTATTTTAGTTTCTAAATTCTAAAAGATTCAAGTTTAAAATAGGAATATTTTGAAGTAGTGTTGAGAACTGAAGCATGAATTAGTATAATATAATGACACTTGATCAATGTGATTATATTACAGTAAGTCATGCTGAGTTTCTAAATGGAACGTGATGATTCACAGATCATAACATCATCATGTGCCATGTTATACGACTCTTGTATTCTATTTAACCTCTAAAATATCAAGAAAATATTTCTTGATGATTCGGCCTTTTCCAAGGTATTCTAGTAATTTGACAAGTCAAGATCGTACCATCACAATTTCCTTCCTAGAACATTAACAATGTTCATTCCGAAATTCATATCTGTGAATTCTGGACCATTACAAGCGGTGCTTAATCGCAAGAAGAAGAAACGAAAGGACAAAACTCCGAAATAGAAATTGGGGTATAAATTGCAGCAAATAAAAGAGAGCATTAACTGTGAATGATAATGATTATAGAAGACAGAAGCAGAGACTTTGAAATATAAGGGAACATATAAAGCTCAACGACAAACCAGAAATTATAAACCATATATCGATGCATATAGCAATATAAAGACACGGGAGAACTAGAAACACTATAAACCCAAGAGTATAGTAGAAGTAAATAGATTCTTCCGGCGGTAGATGAAAAAGAAGAATGACCGATATGAAAGTTAGAAGTATATCGAGAATCAGAGCTGGATGGAGCATATTGATGAATACTTTAAAATATGAGTTGAGGGGGAAAGAATAGAAGGTGATGAAACATGACTAGGAACTTAGAAATCAACAGATTTAACTCACACAATGGCAGAATAAGTGAATCAAACCCTCTAGTGAATAGGTTAAGTTTTTTTTTGATTAATTTAGTCAAACCACAACTAAATCAAGTGTGATTAGATCAACACGTAGAGCTATTATTCACCACATGGGTGATTTGGACTGAGAGAGAATCGGAGGAGCTCACTAGATCTGAGTGTGTGTAACAAATAAGAGGCTTAACCTAAAATGAAGAACATAAGACTTTATATACCCCTGTTGTTGACTCACCCATACGATTCATTCATCACACGTACGAGTTGGCTTCATCAGCCGTACGGGTGATCACTCACTCGTGTCTTCTCATTTAGGTTGTAATTGTGACTTAGCTCAGCATCAACCGTGCGTATGAGCCTGTCAGCCGTACTAGTGAGGCTTCACTCGTACGTCTGACTAAGTCTAACATAGTCAAACATCTAAATCTCGTTCCTGCAGTTCTTGTAACCACATACAAACACAGGATAATAATGAGCAATCATGGTGGCCTGTAAACTGTTGTACCTGCAATTGATGTGGGTAGATGTCTAGGGACTTGCATAAAATGCATCAACAGAAGGTGTGAGTTGTAAGGAAACGAAGGAGGTGAATTTATAAGAAAATCTCCGACAGAATAATTAAAATGGACGATCGCATTTAAAGCGGATCCTAATTTCCTTGATTACCGGAGAGTCAAATCTTATTAAGAAGATTTTCTTCAAATCCCTTGAAATCTGGGAATCAATCATATCTACGTCAAATGATAAGATGAATCTACACTTACTCATTTCACTCTTCTATGTTAGCTTCATTCGTACTCTTCATATAAATGGATTGTTTATCCAAATTATTCGCTGATGATAAAACTCTAATTTTCAGCCCGTATGTATCATGAAAACATACTTATTATCATTCATTACCTTTCCACTTAAATTTCGGGACGAAATTTCTTTAACGGGTAGGTACTGTGACAACCCGAAAATTTCCAACCAAATTTAAACTTTAATCTTTATATGTTTCCGACACAATAAGCAATATTTGTTAAGTTAAATTTCAAGAATTTTAAACTATTTTCATACATTCATTCAACCTCGACCAAGTTCCAACGATTCACGAACCATTAAACGAATATGATTATATATGTATATGTGTATATATATTATAACTTGAAACGTAAACGAAATATTAGATTAAATACTTTATATGATTGTATCTGTTTCAAAATGTTTATCAATGGAATTAGAAGATAAGATCAACTGATTGAATTATCAGATATATTAAATTATGATTACAAGTCTCTGTTGAAAGGCCCACGTTGATTTGAGAAATCTTTCCATTTTAACAATATTCGGAAAATGGTAAAGTAATTTATAAATAAGAACAAATTGTCAATCATTGAGAACTAGACAAAGGATAGTGGAAGATTGAATCTCATAAAGACTCGATTGATCTATTTAGTTTCAAACGTACAAAAACGTTTTCAGTTTAAAAAGAACTTTATTATTAAAACGTATATAACCTTTATAAATATCTAGAACCACTTTTGACAACTCATTACTTAACTAGTATGATAAAGATAACGATATTTATATTTTATTTTATTAAATATATATAACGATTTAAATTAATATTATATATATTTATACGCGTATAATACGTACATAGTTTTATACTTTTACTATACTTAAACTTTACCTTTACCTTATTTTTACTTTACTTTAACTTTAATAATTCACTTTAATAATTCATACTTTAATAATTTATACTTTAATAATTCACTTTAATAATTCATACTTTAATAATTCACTTTAATAATTCATACTTTAATAATTCACTTTAATAATTCATACTTTAATAATTCATTTTAATAATTCAAAAATCTATTATAAATAGAATTCAATAGGTTTCATTATTTCATAGAAATTTGAAAATATTTTTCTCTAAACTCTCTCAATCGATTTACATATATATATTTACTCCGTATTATTTCAAGATATTATTAGTATACATAAAATATTACGACGGAGTGTTGTCCGAGTGATTTCGAAATTGTTTTTCGAGTAGGATAGGATTAAGGAAATTATGGGTTATAGCTATGGAGGTGATTGAGTATGGTTCATGGGTATGCTCGTGAGGTCAATATAGTGTTTATCATTTCCGTTGCGTCTACGTACCTTTCCTGCAATATTGAATCTCAATATTGATACGTGAGTACTCATAATTTAACTTTTACATACTAATAGTGTATCCCTGACTAGTGCTCGAGTATTTAGGATTATGCATGCTTGTACTTTTGATATTGCCCTTAGACAGGTTAGGTTGAATCTTGAATTAGTTACACTTGCGGTTGAGATAAGGTATAAGATATGCATGTCCTTGGAAAGCTAGCGAAAAATTAAAAACTTTTCCTTTAGATATCGATTGGTTTCGATGAACGGATTAGAAGTTATAATCAATTGAATTTTCGATATTTTTATTAAAAATGATTATTATTATCGTCGTTTTTATCGTCGTTCTAGTTTTATCTTATTATTATCATTATTATTATCTTTATCAATAAAAGAGATTTATCATTAAAAATTGTTTTTTTTTATTACTATCGTTATTATCGTTAAAGTTATAATTAGTATTATTATTATTATTATCCAATTATCATTATCATTATTATTATTATTATTATTATTATTATTATTATTATTATTATTATTATTATTAGTATTATTATTATTATTATCATTATTAATATATATATATATATATCATTATTTAAAAATGGTTATTGTTATTGTTATTATTATTATTACTATATTATCATTAAGATAATTATTAGTATTATCGTTAATAATATTATAGTAACTATCATTATTAATATTAGTGTAATTAAAACAAATAATTGTAACACCTAAATATTTTGATTATTATTATTATCATTATTATGAACACGATATAAAAGACGATTAAAAGCTATTAAACAAAACGATTAGGAAATAATGAGTAAGAGTATCATGATGAAATTAAAATATTATAAGATATTAATTTAGATAAAATTATCGTTCTTATTATTTTTATCATTACTATTATTATTAAAAGTATCGTTAGTATTAAAACTATCATTTTAACAAAAATTATCATTTTAATAGAAATGTCATTGTTACTATAAAATATCATTATTATTATTATTTTAAATAGAATTATTATTTTAAAGATAATATTAAAAATTATCGTAAATATTAAAGTTATCATAATTAGAATTATCGTTTTATCATAATGTCATCTTAGTAATTATAAATATTGATATTTTTATAATAATAATTATTATTACAAAATAATACAACTTTTACTTACTATCATTATAGATATTATTTTATAAAATAAATATGTGATACAAACATATTTTACTACGTGTAATAACTTACTTTAATAATACCTATCATATTATCTTTATGATATTAAATGAACCCTATAAATTTTATTACTTAATATATATAAAAGTATATTTGATTATATAAATTTAATATAAAATTTTATTTATTAATAAATAAATTATATTATTTACTCTAATAAATATTTTTAAAATATTTAAAAATATAAAACGACGATATTTAAACTATATATTAATCATGTATAGATTTTTAGAAATTATTTTGAGTCAAATTTACTTTTGTTGACTTTTGCATATTAGTCTCGAGCATTAGGATTGTGGTACACTATGACTTGACCTAATTTGTTAGACAAATATTGACCAACATATAAATATATATAATTAATTTAGGTTCGTGAATCCAAGGCCAACCTTGCACTTGTTCAATGACGTTATATGTATTTTTACTACGAAATACAGTATGGTGAGTTTCATTTGCCTTTTTACCCTTTATATTTTTGGGCTGAGAATACATGTGCAACTTTTATAAATGTTTTACGAAATAGACACAAGTACGTGAAACTACATTCTATGGTTGAATTATCGAAATCGAATATGCCCCTTTTTATTAAGTCTGGTAATCTAAGAATTAGGGAACAGACACCCTAATTGACGCGAATCCTAAAGATAGATCTATTGGGCCTAACAAACCCCATCCAAAGTACCGGATGCTTTAGTACTTCGAAATTTATATCATGTCCGAAGGAGGATCCCGAAATGATAGGGGATATTCTTATATGTATCTAGTTAATGTCGGTTACCAGGTGTTCACCATATGAATGATTATTTTTGTCTCTATGCATGGGACGTATATTTATGAGAACTGAAAATGAAATTCTTGTGGTCTATTAAAATGATGGAAATAAATGATTATGATAAACTAATGAACTCACCAACCTTTTGGTTGACACTTTAAAGCATGTTTATTCTCAGGTGTTAAAGAAATCTTCCGCTGTGCATTTGCTCATTTTAAAAATATTACTTGGAGTCTTTCATAGCATATTTTGAAGAACGTTGCATTCGAGTCATTGAGTTCATCAAAGATTATTATTAAATCAATTTATAGTTGGATAGTGGATATTATGAAATGGTATGCATGCCTGTCAATTTTCGATGTAAAGAAAGTTTGTCTTTTAAAAACGAATGCAATGTTTGTAAAATGTATCATATAGAGATCAAATACCTCGCAATGTAATCAACTATTGTGAATCGTTTATAATGTATATGAACGGGTCCTTTCAGCAGATATGCTAAGATATGAATTTTTGTCTATACACTATTCATGCAATCAATGCAGCAAGACGTGTCTTAGACTAAAAATGATAAGCAGGTAATTTCCTGAGGATGATAAGTAGTTAATTTTCGACACAAAATGATAAGCAAAACTTTTGACATGCAGACACGGTCGAAGTCCAAACTCACTAATGCATCCTATCGACTTATCAGTTAGACACACTAATGCAGACCTGGTTCGCTAAGACCACCGCTCTGATACCAACTGAAAGGACCCGTTCATATACATTATAAACGATTCACAATAGTTGATTACATTGCGAGGTATTTGACCTCTATATGCTACATTTTACAAACATTGCATTCGTTTTTAAAAGACAATCTTTCTTTACATCGAAAATTGACAGGCATGCATACCATTTCATAATATCCACTATCCAACTATAAATTGATTTAATAATAATCTTTGATGAACTCAATGACTCGAATGCAACGTTCTTCGAAATATGCTATGAAAGACTCCAAGTAATATCTTTAAAATGAGCAAATGCACAGCGGAAGATTTCTTTAACACCTGAGAATAAACATGCTTTAAAGTGTCAACCAAAAGGTTGGTGAGTTCATTAGTTTATCATAATCATTTATTTCCATCATTTTAATAGACCACAAGAATTTCATTTCCAGTTCTCATAAATATACGTCCCATGCATAGAGACAAAAATAATCATTCATATGGTGAACACCTGGTAACCGACATTAACTAGATACATATAAGAATATCCCCTATCATTCCGGGATCCTCCTTCGGACATGATATAAATTTCGAAGTACTAAAGCATCCGGTACTTTGGATGGGGTTTGTTAGGCCCAATAGATCTATCTTTAGGATTCGCGTCAATTAGGGTGTCTGTTCCCTAATTCTTAGATTACCAGACTTTAATAAAAAGGGGCATATTCGATTTCGATAATTCAACCATAGAATGTAGTTTCAATTACTTGTGTCTATTTCGTAAAACAGTTATAAAAACAGCGCATGTATTCTCAGTCCCAAAAATATATATTACAAAAACATTTAAAAAGGGATTAATAAAACTCACCATACTGTATTTCGTAGTAAAAATACATATAACGTCATTGAACAAGTGCAAGGTTGGCCTCGGATTCACGAACCTAAATTAATTATATATATTTATGTGTTAGTCAATATTTGTCTAACAAATTAGGTCAAGTCATAGTGTACCACAATCCTAATGCTCGAGACTAATATGCAAAAGTCAACAAAAGTAAATTTGACTCAAAATAATTTCCAAAAATCTATACATGATTAATATATAGTTTAAATATCGTTGTTTTATATTTTTAAATATTTTTAAAAGATTTATTAGAGTAAATAATATAATTTATTTATTAATAAATAAAATTTTATATTAAATTTATATAATAAAATATACTTATATATATATTAAGTAATAAAATTTATAGGGTTCATTTAATATCATAAAGATAATATGATATGTATTATTAAAGTAAGTTATTACACGTAGTAAAATATGTTTGTATCACATATTTATTTTATAAAATAATATCTATAATGATAGTAAGTAAAAGTTGTATTATTTTGTAATAATAATTATTATTATAAAAATATCAATATTTATAATTACTAAGATGACGTTATGATAAAACGATAATTCTAATTATGATAACTTTAATATTTACGATAATTTTTAATATTATCTTTAAAATAATAATTCTATTTAAAATAATAATAATAATGATATTTTATAGTAACAATGACATTTCTATTAAAATGATAATTTTTGTTAAAATGATAGTTTTAATACTAACGATACTTTTAATAATAATAGTAATGATAAAAATAATAAGAACGATAATTTTATCTAAATCAATATCTTATAATATTTTAATTTCATCATGATACTCTTACCCATTATTTCCTAATCGTTTCGTTTAATAGCTTTTAATCGTCTTTTATATCGTATTCATAATAATGATAATAATAGTAATCAAAATAATTATGTGTTACAAATATTTGTTTTAATTACACTAATATTAATAATGATAGTTACTATAACATTATTAACGATAATACTAATAATTATCTTAATGATAATATAGTAATAATAATAATAACAATAACAATAACCATTTTTAAATAATGATATATATATTAATAATGATAATAATAATAATAATAACAATAATAATAATAATAATAATAATAATAATAATAATTGGATAATAATAATAATACTAATTATAACTTTAACGATAATAACGATAGTAATAATAAAAAAAAATAACAATTTTTAATGATAAATCCCTTTTATTGATAAAGATAATAATAATGATAATAATAAGATAAAACTAGAACGGCGATAAAAATGACGATAATAATAATCATTTTTAATAAAAATATCGAAAATTCAATTGATTATAACTTCTAATCCGTTCATCGAAACCATTCGATATCTAAAGGAAAAGTTCTTAATTTTTCGCTAGCTTTCCAAGGACATGCATATCTTATACCTTATCTCAACCGCAAGTGTAACTAATTCAACATTCAACCTAACCTGTCTAATGGCAATATCAAAAGTACAAGCATGCATAATCCTAAATACTCGAGCACTAGTCAGGGATACACTATTAGTATGTAAAAGTTAAATTATGAGTACTCACGTATCAATATTGAGATTCAATATTGCAGGAAAGGTACGTAGACGCAACGAAAATGATAAACACTATATTGACCTCACGAGCATACCCATGAACCATACTCAATCACCTCCATAGCTATAACCCATAATTTCCTTAATCCTATCCCACTCGAAAAACAATTTCGAAATCACTCGAACAGCACTCCGTCGTAATATTTTATGTATACTAATAATATCTTGAAATAATACGGAGTAAATATATATATGTAAATCGATTGAGAGAGTTTAGAGAAAAATATTTTCAAGTTTCTATGAAATAATGATAATGAAACCTATTGAATTCTATTTATAATAGATTTTTGAATTATTAAAGTGAATTATTAAAGTATGAATTATTAAAGTGAATTATTAAAGTATGAATTATTAAAGTGAATTATTAAAGTATGAATTATTAAAGTGAATTATTAAAGTATGAATTATTAAAGTGAATTATTAAAGTTAAAGTAAAGTAAAAATAAAGTAAAGGTAAAGTTTAAGTATAGTAAAAGTATAAAACTATGTACGTATAATACGCGTATAAATATATAATATTAATTTAAATCGTTATATATATTTAATAAAATAAAATATAAATATCGTTATCTTTATCATACTAGTTAAGTAATGAGTTGTCAAAAGTGGTTCTAGATATTTATAAAAGTTATATACGTTTTAATAATAAAGTTCTTTTTAAACTGAAAACGTTTTTGTACGTTTGAAACTAAATAGATCAATCGAGTCTTTATGAGATTCAATCTTCCACTATCCTTTGTCTAGTTCTCAATGATTGACAATTTGTTCTTATTTATAAATCACTTTACCATTTTCCGAATATTGTTAAAATGGAAA
Source organism: Rutidosis leptorrhynchoides (assembly GCF_046630445.1). Taxonomy (NCBI): domain Eukaryota; kingdom Viridiplantae; phylum Streptophyta; class Magnoliopsida; order Asterales; family Asteraceae; genus Rutidosis; species Rutidosis leptorrhynchoides. The sequence continues at coordinate 207,735,012 of NC_092339.1, forward strand.
GATTTCTCAAATCAACGTGGGCCTTTCAACAGAGACTTGTAATCATAATTCAATATATCTGATAATTCAATCATTTGATCTTATCTTCTAATTCCATTGATAAACATTTTGAAACAGATACAATCATATAAAGTATTTAATCTAATATTTTGTTTACGTTTCAAGTTATAATATATATACACATATACATATATAATCATATTCGTTTAATGGTTCGTGAATCGTTGGAACTTGGTCGAGGTTGAATGAATGTATGAACATAGTTTAAAATTCTTGAAATTTAACTTAACAAATATTGCTTATCGTGTCGGAAACATATAAAGATTAAAGTTTAAATTTGGTTGGAAATTTCCGGGTTGTCACAATTCAAGCATTGAGATGGCGCCATTTGAAGCACTTTATGGTAGAAAGTGCAGGTCTCCTATTTGTTGGAGTGAAGTGGGGGATAGACAAATTACGAGTCCGGAGATTATACAAGAAACTACCGAGAAGATCATCCAAATTCAACAACGGTTGAAAACCGCCCAAAGTCGACAAAAGAGCTACGCTGACATTAAAAGAAAAGATATAGAATTTGAAATTGGAGAGATGGTCATGCTTAAAGTTGCACCTTGGAAAGGCGTTGTTCGATTTGGTAAACGAGAGAAATTAAATCCAAGGTTTATTGGACCATTCAAGATTATTGATCGTGTCGGACCAGTAGCTTACCGACTTGAGTTACCTCAACAACTCGCGGCTGTACATAACACTTTCCACGTCTCGAATTTGAAGAAATGTTTTGCTAAAGAAGATTTTACTATTCCGTTAGATGAAATCCAAATCAACGAAAAACTTCAATTCATCGAAGAACCCGTCGAAATAATGGATCGTGAGGTTAAAAGACTTAAGCAAAACAAGATACCAATTGTTAAAGTTCGATGGAATGCTCGTAGAGGACCCGAGTTCACCTGGGAGCGTGAAGATCAGATGAAGAAGAAATACCCGCATCTATTTCCAGAAGATTCGTCAACACCTTCAACAGCTTAAAATTTCGGGACGAAATTTATTTAACGGGTAGGTACTGTAGTGACCCGAACATTTCCATGTTTATATATATTAATTGAGATTGATATTTACATGATTAAATGTTTCCAACTTGTTAAGCAATCAAACTTGTTAAGACTTGATAAATTGAAATATGTTTCATATAGACAATTGACCACCCAAGTTGACCGGTGATTCACGAACGTTAAAACTTGTAAAAACTATACGATGACATATATATGGTTATATATATAGTTAACATGATTTTATTATAAGTATGTATCTCATTAGGTATTTTAACAATGAGTTATATACATAAAAATGAGACTATTAATTTAAGAAACTCGAAAACGATATATATAACGATTATCGTTATAACAACGTCTTACTAGGTACATATGAATCATATTAAGATATTGATACACTTGGTTAATTATGTTAAATGATAAGTAAATATATTATTAAGTGTATTAACAATGAAATACATATGTAAAAATAAGACTACTAACTTAATGATTTCGAAACGAGACAAATATGTAACGATTATCGTTGTAACGACATTTAACTGTATATATATCATACTAAGATATATTATATATCATAATATCATGATAATATAACAATTTAACATCTCATTTGTTATAATAAATAATGGGTTAACAACATTCAACAAGATCGTTAACCTAAAGGTTTCAAAACAACATTTACATGTAACGACTAACGATGACTTAACGACTCAGTTAAAATGTATATACATGTAGTGTTTTAATATGTATTCATACACTTTTGAAAGACTTCAAGACACTTATCAAAATACTTCTACTTAACAAAAATGCTTACAATTACATCCTCGTTCAGTTTCATCAACAATTCTACTCGTATGCACCCGTATTCGTGCTCGTACAATACACAGCTTTTAGATGTATGTACTATTGGTATATACACTCCAATGATCAGCTCTTAGCAGCCCATGTGAGTCACCTAACACATGTGGGAACCATCATTTGGCAACTAGCATGAAATATCTCATAAAATTACAAAAATATGAGTAATCATTCATGACTTATTTACATGAAAACAAAATTACATATTCTTTATATCTAATCCATACACCAACGACCAAAAACACCTACAAACACTTTCATTCTTCAATTTTCTTCATCTAATTGATCTCTCTCAAGTTCTATCTTCAAGTTCTAAGTGTTCTTCATATATTCTACAAGTTCTAGTTACATAAAATCAAGAATACTTTCAAGTTTGCTAGCTCACTTCCAATCTTGTAAGGTGATCATCCAACCTCAAGAAATCTTTGTTTCTTACAGTAGGTTATCATTCTAATACAAGGTAATACTCATATTCAAACTTTGGTTCAATTTCTATAACTATAACAATCTTATTTCAAGTGATGATCTTACTTGAACTTGTTTTCGTGTCATAATTCTGCTTCAAGAACTTCGAGCCATCCAAGGATCCGTTGAAGCTAGATCCATTTTTCTCTTTTCCAGTAGGTTTATCCAAGGAACTTAAGGTAGTAATGATGTTCATAACATCATTCGATTCATACATATAAAGCTATCTTATTCGAAGGTTTAAACTTGTAATCACTAGAACATAGTTTAGTTAATTCTAAACTTGTTCGCAAACAAAAGTTAATCCTTCTAACTTGACTTTTAAAATCAACTAAACACATGTTCTATATCTATATGATATGCTAACTAAATGATTTAAAGCCTGGAAACACGAAAAACACCGTAAAACCGGATTTACGCCGTCGTAGTAACACCGCGGGCTGTTTTGGGTTAGTTAATTAAAAACTATGATAAACTTTGATTTAAAAGTTGTTATTCTGAGAAAATGATTTTTATTATGAACATGAAACTATATCCAAAAATTATGGTTAAACTCAAAGTGGAAGTATGTTTTCTAAAATGGTCATCTAGACGTCGTTCTTTCGACTGAAATGACTACCTTTACAAAAACGACTTGTAACTAGTTGTAGGTTACTAACGAGGACAGCTGACTTAATAAACTTAAAACATCAAAATATATTAAAAGTGTTGTAAATATATTTTGAACATACTTTGATATATATGTATATATTGTTATAGGTTCGTGAATCAACCAGTGGCCAAGTCTTACTTCCCGACGAAGTAAAAATCTGTGAAAGTGAGTTATAGTCCCACTTTTAAAATCTAATATTTTTGGGATGAGAATACATGCAGGTTTTATAAATGATTTACAAAATAGACACAAGTACGTGAAACTACATTCTATGGTTGAATTATCGAAATCGAATATGCCCCTTTTTATTAAGTCTAGTAATCTAAGAATTAGGGAACAGACACCCTAATTGACGCGAATCCTAAAGATAGATCTATTGGGCCTAACAAACCCCATCCAAAGTATCGGATGCTTTAGTACTTCGAAATTTATATCATATCCGAAGGGTGTCCCGGAATGATGGGGATATTCTTATATATGCATCTTGTTAATGTCGGTTACCAGGTGTTCACCATATGAATGATTTTTATCTCGAGGTATGGGATGTGTATTGAAATATGAAATCTTGTGGTCTATTATTATGATTTGATATATATAGGTTAAACCTATAACTCACCAACATTTTTGTTGACGTTTAAAGCATGTTTATTCTCAGGTGAATACTAAGAGCTTCCGCTGTTGCATACTAAAATAAGGACAAGATTTGGAGTCCATGTTTGTATGATATTGTGTAAAAACTGCATTCAAGAAGCTGATTTCGATGTAACATATTTGTATTGTAAACCATTATGTAATGGTCGTGTGTAAACAGGATATTTTAGATTATCATTATTTGATAATCTACGTAAAGCTTTTTAAACCTTTATTTATGAAATAAAGGTTATGGTTTGTTTTAAAAATGAATGCAGTCTTTGAAAAACGTCTCATATATGAAATGTCCCGTTCTTATTGATTAAAACGTTCCATATTAATTGATTTCGTTGCGAGGTTTTGACCTCTATATGAGACGTTTTTCAAAGACTGCATTCATTTTTAAAACAAACCATAACCTTTATTTCATAAATAAAGGTTTAAAAAGCTTTACGTAGATTATCAAATAATGATAATCTAAAATATCCTGTTTACACACGACCATTACATAATGGTTTACAATACAAATATGTTACATCGAAATCAGTTTCTTGAATGCAGTTTTTACACAATATCATACAAACATGGACTCCAAATCTTGTCCTTATTTTAGTATGCAACAGCGGAAGCTCTTAATATTCACCTGAGACTAAACATGCTTTAAACGTCAACAAAAATGTTGGTGAGTTATAGGTTTAACCTATATATATCAAATCGTAACAATAGACCACAAGATTTCATATTTCAATACACATCCCATACATAGAGATAAAAATCATTCATATGGTGAACACCTGGTAACCGACAATAACAAGATGCATATATAAGAATATCCCCATCATTCCGGGACACCCATCGGATATGATATAAATTTCGAAGTACTAAAGCATCCGATACTTTGGATGGGGTTTGTTAGGCCCAATAGATCTATCTTTAGGATTCGCGTCAATTAGGGTGTCTGTTCCCTAATTCTTAGATTACCAGACTTAATAAAAAGGGGCATATTCGATTTCGATAATTCAACCATAGAATGTAGTTTTACGTACTTGTGTCTATTTTGTAAATCATTTATAAAACCTGCATGTATTCTCATCCCAAAAATATTAGATTTTAAAAGTGGGACTATAACTCACTTTCACAGATTTTTACTTCGTCGGGAAGTAAGACTTGGCCACTGTTGATTCACGAACCTATAACAATATATACATATATATTAAAGTATGTTCAAAATATATTTACAACACTTTTAATATATTTTGATGTTTTAAGTTTATTAAGTCAGCTGTCCTCGTTAGTAACCTATAACTAGTTGTCCACAGTTAGATGTACAGAAATAAATCGATAAATATTATCTTGAATCAATCCACGACCCAGTGTATACGTATCTCAGTATTGATCACAACTCAAACTATATATATTTTGGAATCAACCTCAACCCTGTATAGCTAACTCCAACATTCACATATAGAGTGTCTATGGTTGTTCCGAAATATATATAGATGTGTCGACATGATAGGTCGAAACATTGTATACGTGTCTATGGTATCTCAAGATTACATAATATACAATACAAGTTGATTAAGTTATGGTTGGAATAGATTTGTTACCAATTTTCACGTAGCTAAAATGAGAAAAATTATCCAATCTTGTTTTACCCATAACTTCTTCATTTTAAATCCGTTTTGAGTGAATCAAATTGCTATGGTTTCATATTGAACTCTATTTTATGAATCTAAACAGAAAAAGTATAGGTTTATAGTCGGAAAAATAAGTTACAAGTCGTTTTTGTAAAGGTAGTCATTTCAGTCGAAAGAACGACGTCTAGATGACCATTTTAGAATTCATACTTCCACTTTGAGTTTAACCATAATTTTTGGATATAGTTTCATGTTCATAATAAAAATCATTTTCTCAGAATAACAACTTTTAAATCAAAGTTTATCATAGTTTTTAATTAACTAACCCAAAACAGCCCGCGGTGTTACTACGACGGCGTAAATCCGGTTTTACGGTGTTTTTCGTGTTTCCAGGTTTTATGTCATTAAGTTAGCATATCATATAGATATAGAACATGTGTTTAGTTGATTTTAAAAGTCAAGTTAGAAGGATTAACTTTTGTTTGCGAACAAGTTTAGAATTAACTAAACTATGTTCTAGTGATTACAAGTTTAAACCTTCGAATAAGATAGCTTTATATGTATGAATCAAATGATGTTATGAACATCATTACTACCTTAATTTCCTTGGATAAACCTACTGGAAAAGAGAAAAATGGATCTAGCTTCAATGGATCCTTGGATGGCTCGAAGTTCTTGAAGCAGAATCATGACACGAAAACAAGTTCAAGTAAGATCATCACTTGAAATAAGATTGTTATAGTTATAGAAATTGAACCAAAGTTTGAATATGATTATTACCTTGTATTAGAATGATAACCTACTGTAAGAAACAAAGATTTCTTGAGGTTGGATGATCACCTTACAAGATTGGAAGTGAGCTAGCAAACTTGAAAGTATTCTTGATTTTATGAAACTAGAACTTTTGGAATTTAAGAAGAACACTTAGAACTTGAAGATAGAACTTGAGAGAGATCAATTAGATGAAGAAAATTGAAGAATGAAAGTGTTTGTAGGTGTTTTTGGTCATTGGTGTATGGATTAGATATAAAGGATATGTAATTTTGTTTTCATGTAAATAAGTCATGAATGATTACTCATATTTTTGTAATTTTATGAGATATTTCATGCTAGTTGCCAAATGATGGTTCCCACATGTGTTAGGTGACTCACATGGGCTGCTAAGAGCTGATCATTGGAGTGTATATACCAATAGTACATACATCTAAAAGCTGTGTATTGTACGAGTACGAATACGGGTGCATACGAGTAGAATTGTTGATGAAACTGAACGAGGATGTAATTGTAAGCATTTTTGTTAAGTAGAAGTATTTTGATAAGTGTATTGAAGTCTTTCAAAAGTGTATAAATACATATTAAAACACTACATGTATATACATTTTAACTGAGTCGTTAAGTCATCGTTAGTCGTTACATGTAAGTGTTGTTTTGAAACCTTTAGGTTAACGATCTTGTTAAATGTTGTTAACCCAATGTTTATAATATCAAATGAGATTTTAAATTATTATATTATCATGATATTATCATGTATGAATATCTCTTAATATGATATATATACATTAAATGTCTTTACAACGATAATCGTTACATATATGTCTCGTTTAAAAATCATTAAGTTAGTAGTCTTATTTTTACATATGTAGTTCATTGTTAATATACTTAATGATATGTTTACTTATCATAGTATCATGTTAACTATATATATATCCATATATATGTCATCATATAGTTTTTACAAGTTTTAACGTTCGTGAATCACCGATCAACTTGGGTGGTCAATTGTCTATATGAAACATATTTCAATTAATCAAGTCTTAACAAGTTTGATTGCTTAACATGTTGGAAACATTTAATCATGTAAATTTCAATCTCAATTAATATATATAAACATGGAAAAGTTCGGGTCACTACAGTACCTACCCGTTAAATAAATTTCGTCCCGAAATTTTAAGCTGTTGAAGGTGTTGACGAATCTTCTGGAAATAGATGCGGGTATTTCTTCTTCATCTGATCTTCACGCTCCCAGGTGAACTCGGGTCCTCTACGAGCATTCCATCGAACCTTAACAATTGGTATCTTGTTTTGCTTAAGTCTTTTAACCTCACGATCCATTATTTCGACGGGTTCTTCGATGAATTGAAGTTTTTCGTTGATTTGGATTTCATCTAACGGAATAGTGAGATCTTCTTTAGCAAAACATTTCTTTAAATTCGAGACGTGGAAAGTGTTATGTACAGCCGCGAGTTGTTGAGGTAACTCTAGTCGGTAAGCTACTGGTCCGACACGATCAATAATCTTGAATGGTCCAATATACCTTGGATTTAATTTCCCTCGTTTACCAAATCGAACAACGCCTTTCCAAGGTGCAACTTTAAGCATGACCATCTCTCCAATTTCAAATTCTATATCTTTTCTTTTAATGTCAGCGTAGCTCTTTTGTCGACTTTGGGCGGTTTTCAACCGTTGTTGAATTTGGATGATCTTCTCGATAGTTTCTTGTATAATCTCCGGACCCGTAATCTGTCTATCCCCCACTTCACTCCAACAAATCGGAGACCTGCACTTTCTACCATAAAGTGCTTCAAACGGCGCCATCTCAATGCTTAAATGGTAGCTGTTGTTGTAGGAAAATTCTGCTAACGGTAGATGTCGATCCCAACTGTTTCCGAAATCAATAACACATGCTCGTAGCATGTCGTCAAGCGTTTGTATCGTCCTTTCACTCTGCCCATCAGTTTGTGGATGATAGGCATTACTCATGTCTAGACGAGTTCCTAATGCTTGCTGTAATGTCTGCCAGAATCTTGAAATAAATCTGCCATCCCTATCAGAGATAATAGAGATTGGTATTCCATGTCTGGAGACGACTTCCTTCAAATACAGTCGTGCTAACTTCTCCATCTTGTCATCTTCTCTTATTGGTAGGAAGTGTGCTGATTTGGTGAGACGATCAACTATTACCCAAATAGTATCAAAACCACTTGCAGTCCTTGGCAATTTAGTGATGAAATCCATGGTAATGTTTTCCCATTTCCATTCCGGGATTTCGGGTTGTTGAAGTAGACCTGATGGTTTCTGATGCTCAGCTTTGACCTTAGAACACGTCAAACATTCTCCTACGTATTTAGCAACATCGGCTTTCATACCCGGCCACCAAAAATGTTTCTTGAGATCCTTGTACATCTTCCCCGTTCCAGGATGTATTGAGTATCTGGTTTTATGAGCTTCTCTAAGTACCATTTCTCTCATATCTCCAAATTTTGGTACCCAAATCCTTTCAGCCCTATACCGGGTTCCATCTTCCAGAATATTAAGATGCTTCTCCGATCCTTTGGGTATTTCATCCTTTAAATTTCCCTCTTTTAAAACTCCTTGTTGCGCCTCCTTTATTTGAGTAGTAATGTTATTATGAATCATTATATTCATAGATTTTACTCGAATGGGTTCTCTGTCCTTCCTGCTCAAGGCATCGGCTACCACATTTGCCTTCCCCGGGTGGTAACGAATCTCAAAGTCGTAATCATTCAATAATTCAATCCACCTACGCTGCCTCATATTCAGTTGTTTCTGATTAAATATGTGTTGAAGACTTTTGTGGTCGGTATATATAATACTTTTGACCCCATATAAGTAGTGCCTCCAAGTCTTTAATGCAAAAACAACCGCGCCTAATTCCAAATCATGCGTCGTATAATTTTGTTCGTGAATCTTCAATTGTCTAGACGCATAAGCAATCACCTTCGTTCGTTGCATTAATACACAACCGAGACCTTGCTTTGATGCATCACAATAAATCACAAAATCATCATTCCCTTCAGGCAATGACAATATAGGTTCCGTAGTTAGCTTTTTCTTCAATAACTGAAACGCTTTCTCTTGTTCATCATTCCATTCAAATTTCTTCCCTTTATGCGTTAATGCAGTCAAGGGTTTTGCTATTCTGGAAAAGTCTTGGATGAACCTTCTGTAGTAACCAGCTAGTCCTAAAAACTGGCGTATGTGTTTCGGAGTTTTCGGGGTTTCCCACTTTTCAACAGTTTCTATCTTTGCCGGATCCACCTTAATACCTTCTTTGTTCACTATGTGACCGAGGAATTGAACTTCTTCCAACCAAAATGCACACTTTGAAAACTTAGCGTACAATTCTTCCTTCCTCAATACTTCTAACACCTTTCTCAAATGTTCACCGTGTTCTTGGTCATTCTTTGAGTAAATAAGTATGTCATCAATGAAAACAATGACAAACTTGTCAAGGTATGGTCCACACACTCGGTTCATAAGGTCCATGAACACAGCTGGTGCATTAGTTAAACCAAACGGCATGACCATAAACTCGTAATGACCGTAACGTGTTCTGAAAGCAGTCTTTGGAATATCATCTTCTTTCACCCGCATTTGATGATACCCGGAACGTAAGTCAATCTTTGAATAAACAGACGAGCCTTGTAGTTGATCAAATAAGTCGTCGATTCTCGGTAGTGGGTAGCGGTTCTTGATGGTAAGTTTGTTCAACTCTCGGTAGTCGATACACAACCTGAATGTACCATCTTTCTTCTTGACAAACAAAATAGGAGCTCCCCACGGTGATGTGCTTGGTCGAATGAAACCACGCTCTAAAAGTTCTTGTAATTGGCTTTGCAGTTCTTTCATCTCGCTAGGTGCGAGTCTGTAAGGAGCACGAGCTATTGGTGCAGCTCCTGGTACAAGATCTATTTGAAATTCAACGGATCGATGTGGGGGTAATCCCGGTAATTCTTTCGGAAATACATCGGGAAATTCTTTTGCAATGGGAACATCATTGATGCTCTTTTCTTCAGTTTGTACTTTCTCGACGTGTGCTAGAACAGCATAGCAACCTTTTCTTATTAGTTTTTGTGCCTTCAAATTACTAATAAGATGTAGCTTCGTGTTGCCCTTTTCTCCGTACACCATTAAGGGTTTTCCTTTTTCTCGTATAATGCGAATTGCATTTTTGTAACAAACGATCTCCGCTTTCACTTCTTTCAACCAGTCCATACCGATTATCACATCAAAACTCCCTAACTCTACTGGTATCAAATCAATCTTAAATGTTTCACTAACCAGTTTAATTTCTCGATTCCGACATATATTATCTGCTGAAATTAATTTACCATTTGCTAATTCGAGTAAAAATTTACTATCCAAAGGCGTCAATGGACAACTTAATTTAGCACAAAAATCTCTACTCATATAGCTTCTATCCGCACCCGAATCAAATAAAACGTAAGCAGATTTATTGTCAATAAGAAACGTACCCGTAACAAGCTCCGGGTCTTCCTGTGCCTCTACCGCATTAATATTGAAAACTCTTCCACGGCCTTGTCCATTCGTGTTCTCCTGGTTCGGGCAATTTCTAATAATGTGGCCTGGTTTTCCACATTTATAACAAACTACATTGGCATAACTTGCTCCGACACTACTTGCTCCGCCATTACTCGTTCCGACACCATTTGTTCCTTTCGTTCTATTAACCCCTGGTCCGTAGACCTCACACTTCGCCGCGCTATGACCATTTCTTTTACACTTGTTGCAAAATTTGGTGCAGAACCCCGAGTGATTCTTTTCACACCTTTGGCATAGCTGCTTCTGATTGTTGTTGTTGTTGCGGTTATTATTGTTGTTGGGATGATTGTTGTAGTTGTTGTTGTTGTTGTTGTTGGGCCGTTTGTTGTAGTTGCGATTGATGTTGCGATTGTTGGGATAATTGTTGCGATTATTGTTGTAATTGCTGTTGTTGTTGTATTGGTGATTCTTATCACCGTTTTCCTCCCACTTTCTTTTGACTTGCTTCACATTGGCCTCTTCAGCAGTCTGTTCTTTAATTCTTTCTTCAATCTGGTTCACTAGTTTGTGAGCCATTCTACATACCTGTTGTATGGAGACGGGCTCGTGTGAACTTATATCTTCTTGGATTCTTTCCGGTAATCCTTTCACAAACGCGTCGATCTTCTCTTCCTCATCTTCGAATGCTCCCGGACACAATAGGCACAATTCTGTGAATCGTCTTTCGTACGTGGTAATATCAAATCCTTGGGTTCGTAACCCTCTAAGTTCTGTCTTGAGCTTATTGACCTCGGTTCTGGGACGGTACTTCTCGTTCATCAAGTGCTTGAATGCTGACCACGGTAGTGCGTACGCATCATCTTGTCCCACTTGCTCTAGATAGGTATTCCACCTTGTTAACGCAGAACCTGTGAAGGTATGCGTAGCGTACTTCACTTTGTCCTCTTCAGTACACTTACTTATGGCAAACACCGATTCAACCTTCTCGGTCCACCGTTTCAATCCGATCGGTCCTTCGGTTCCATCAAATTCCAAAGGTTTGCAGGCAGTGAATTCTTTGTAGGTGCATCCTACACGATTTCCTGTACTGCTAGATCCAAGGTTATTGTTGGTATGTAGCGCAGCCTGTACTGCGGCTATGTTTGAAGCTAGAAAAGTACGGAATTCCTCTTCATTCATATTCACGGTGTGTCGAGTAGTCGGTGCCATTTCCTTCAAAATAGTTAAATGGAACAAGTTAATCATACAGAATATTAAGAGTAGTTAATAGTATTTCGTAGCATAATATGAACTCATTTATAAAAGCTTTTTCTTCATATTAGCGTTTTATAAGTTTAAATTCGGGTAGTACCTACCCGTTAAGTTCATACTTAGTAGCTAATATACAATTCAACTACCACAATTCTATATGAAAAACTGATTATAATAATATTTCGCGTTCAAACTTTTATACAATATTTTACAAACTTACAATACCGCTTATTTTACATAAAGCATGAAATATAGCACACAATAACTTTGATACAAGATAGTTGTGAAGACAATTCTAGCTAGTACACAAGTCGTTCAGCAAAGGCAATAAAGACACGTAATTCATACGTCCAGAAACAAGTCATGCATTCTGGTTTTACTAGGACTACTTCCCATCCTTGGTCTTGTGCAACATAACCGTTATGGCCGTTGATAAGACAGCGTGTTGTAACGTCATCAAAGGGACGAGGGTTACGTAATGTCCAACAGTCCCGTAATAATCTAAAAACCTCATTTCTTACCCCAATTACCGACTCCGTCACTTGTGGAAACGTTTTGTTTAATAGTTGTAGCCCGATGTTCTTGTTCTCACTTTGGTGAGAAGCGAACATTACTAATCCGTAAGCATAACATGCTTCTTTATGTTGCATGTTAGCCGCTTTTTCTAAATCACGAAGTCCAATATTCGGATATATTGAGTCAAAATAATTTCTTAACCCGTTGCGTAAAATAGCATTTGGGTTCCCCGCAATATATGCGTCAAAGTAAACACATCGTAACTTATGGGTTTCCCAATGTGATATCCCCCATCTTTCAAACGAAAGTCTCTTATAAACCAAGACATTCTTGGAACGTTCTTCGAATGTCTTACAAACTGATCTCGCCTTAAATAGTTGTGCCGAAGAATTCTGGCCGACTCTAGACAAGATTTCATCAATCATGTCTCCGGGTAGGTCTCTTAAAATATTGGGTTGTCTATCCATTTTGTGTTTTTATACTGTAAAATAGACAAGAGTTAGATTCATAAAAAAATACTTATTAATACAAGCAATTTTTACATATATCATAAAGCATAAGCACACTATATTACATATATTACACCACACGAATACAACTATCTTATTCCGACTCGCTTGTTTCTTCTTCTTCGGTTTTGGTTCGTTTTGCAAAGTTTCTAGGGATATATGATGTTCCCCTAATACGAGCCGTCGTGATCCACATTGGTTTAGAAAAACCTGGTGGTTTAGAGGTTCCCGGGTCATTGTTACAACTTAAGGACTTCGGGGGTTGACGATACATATAAAGTTCATCGGGGTTGGAATTAGATTTCTCTATTTTTATGCCCTTTCCCTTATTATTTTCTTTTGCCTTTTTAAATTCAGTTGGGGTAATTTCTATAACATCATCGGAATTCTCGTCGGAATCCGATTCATCGGAGAATTGGTAATCCTCCCAATATTTTGCTTCCTTGGCGGAAACACCATTGACCATAATTAACCTTGGTCGGTTGGTTGAGGATTTTCTTTTACTTAACCGTTTTATTATTTCCCCCACCGGTTCTATTTCTTCATCCGGTTCCGATTCTTCTTCCGGTTCCGATTCTTCTTCCGGTTCCGACTCTTCTTCCGGTTCCTCTTCGGGAACTTGTGAATCAGTCCACGAATCATTCCAATTTACATTTGACTCTTCATTATTATTAGGTGAGTCAATGGGACTTGTTCTAGAGGTAGACATCTATCACATAATATCAAACGCGTTAAGAGATTAATATATCACATAATATTCACATGTTAAAAATATATAGTTTCCAACAAAATTTGTTAAGCAATCATTTTTCAAGTAAACACGGTCGAAGTCCAGACTCACTAATGCATCCTAACAAACTCGATAAGACACACTAATGCAAAATTCTGGTTCTCTAAGACCAACGCTCTGATACCAACTGAAATGTCCCGTTCTTATTGATTAAAACGTTCCATATTAATTGATTTCGTTGCGAGGTTTTGACCTCTATATGAGACGTTTTTCAAAGACTGCATTCCTTTTTAAAACAAACCATAACCTTTATTTCATAAATAAAGGTTTAAAAAGCTTTACGTAGATTATCAAATAATGATAATCTAAAATATCCTGTTTACACACGACCATTACATAATGGTTTACAATACAAATATGTTACATCGAAATCAGTTTCTTGAATGCAGTTTTTACACAATATCATACAAACATGGACTCCAAATGTAGTGACCCGAACTTTTCCATGTTTATATATATTAATTGAGATTGATATTTACATGATTAAATGTTTCCAACATGTTAAGCAATCAAACTTGTTAAGACTTGATTAATTGAAATATGTTTCATATAGACAATTGACCACCCAAGTTGACCGGTGATTCACGAACGTTAAAACTTGTAAAAACTATATGATGACATATATATGGATATATATATAGTTAACATGATACTATTATAAGTAAACATATCATTAAGTATATTAACAATGAACTACATATGTAAAAACAAGACTACTAACTTAATGATTTTTAAACGAGACATATATGTAACGATTATCGTTGTAAAGACATTTAATGTATATATATCATATTAAGAGATATTCATACATGATAATATCATGATAATATAATAATTTAAAATCTCTTTTGATATTATAAACATTGGGTTAACAACATTTAACAAGATCGTTAACCTAAAGGTTTCAAAACAACATTTACATGTAACGACTAACGATGACTTAACGACTCAGTTAAAATGTATATACATGTAGTGTTTTAATATGTATTCATACACTTTTGAAAGACTTCAAGACACTTATCAAAATACTTCTACTTAACAAAAATGCTTACAATTACATCCTCGTTCAGTTTCATCAACAATTCTACTCGTATGCACCCGTATTCGTACTCGTACAATACACAGCTTTTAGATGTATGTACTATTGGTATATACACTCCAATGATCAGCTCTTAGCAGCCCATGTGAGTCACCTAACACATGTGGGAACCATCATTTGGCAACTAGCATGAAATATCTCATAAAATTACAAAAAATATGAGTAATCATTCATGACTTATTTACATGAAAACAAAATTACATATCCTTTATATCTAATCCATACACCAACGACCAAAAACACCTACAAACACTTTCATTCTTCAATTTTCTTCATCTAATTGATCTCTCTCAAGTTCTATCTTCAAGTTCTAAGTGTTCTTCATAAATTCCAAAAGTTCTAGTTTCATAAAATCAAGAATACTTTCAAGATTGCTAGCTCACTTCCAATCTTGTAAGGTGATCATCCAACCTCAAGAAATCTTTGTTTCTTACAGTAGGTTATCATTCTAATACAAGGTAATAATCATATTCAAACTTTGGTTCAATTTCTATAACTATAACAATCTTATTTCAAGTGATGATCTTACTTGAACTTGTTTTCGTGTCATGATTTTGCTTCAAGAACTTTGAGCCATCCAAGGATCCATTGAAGCTAGATCCATTTTTCTCTTTTCCAGTAGGTTCATCCAAGGAACTTAAGGTAGTAATGATGTTCATAACATCATTCGATTCATACATATAAAGCTATCTTATTCGAAGGTTTAAACTTGTAATCACTAGAACATAGTTTAGTTAATTCTAAACTTGTTCGCAAACAAAAGTTAATCCTTCTAACTTGACTTTTAAAATCAACTAAACACATGTTCTATATCTATATGATATGCTAACTTAATGATTTAAAACCTGGAAACACGAAAAACACCGTAAAACCGGATTTACGCCGTCGTAGTAACACCGCGGGCTGTTTTGGGTTAGTTAATTAAAAACTATGATAAACTTTGATTTTAAAGTTGTTATTCTGAGAAAATGATTTTTATTATGAACATGAAACTATATCCAAAAATTATGATTAAACTCAAAGTGGAAGTATGTTTTCTAAAATGGTCATCTAGACGTCGTTCTTTCGACTGAAATGACTACCTTTACAAAAACGACTTGTAACTTATTTTTCTGACTATAAACCTATACTTTTCTGTTTAGATTCATAAAATAGAGTTCAATATGAAACCATAGCAATTTGATTCACTCAAAACGGATTTAAAATGAAGAAGTTATGGGTAAAACAAGATTGGATAATTTTTCTCATTTTAGCTACGTGAAAATTGGTAACAAATCTATTCCAACCATAACTTAATCAACTTGTATTGTATATTATGTAATCTTGAGATACCATAGACACGTATACAATGTTTCGACCTATCATGTCGACACATCTATATATATTTCGGAACAACCATAGACACTCTATATGTGAATGTTGGAGTTAGCTATACAGGGTTGAGGTTGATTCCAAAATATATATAGTTTGAGTTGTGATCAATACTGAGATACGTATACACTGGGTCGTGGATTGATTCAAGATAATATTTATCGATTTATTTCTGTACATCTAACTGTGGACAACTAGTTGTAGGTTACTAACGAGGACAGCTGACTTAATAAACTTAAAACATCAAAATATATTAAAAGTGTTGTAAATATATTTTGAACATACTTTGATATATATGTATATATTGTTATAGGTTCGTGAATCAACCAGTGGCCAAGTCTTACTTCCCGACGAAGTAAAAATCTGTGAAAGTGAGTTATAGTCCCACTTTTAAAATCTAATATTTTTGGGATGAGAATACATGCAGGTTTTATAAATGATTTACAAAATAGACACAAGTACGTGAAACTACATTCTATGGTTGAATTATCGAAATCGAATATGCCCCTTTTTATTAAGTCTGGTAATCTAAGAAATAGGGAACAGACACCCTAATTGACGCGAATCCTAAAGATAGATCTATCGGGCCCAACAAGCCCCATCCAAAGTACCGGATGCTTTAGTACTTCGAAATTTATATCATATCCGAAGGGTGTCCCGGAATGATGGGGATATTCTTATATATGCATTTTGTTAATGTCGGTTACCAGGTGTTCACCATATGAATGATTTTTATCTCTATGTATGGGATGTGTATTGAAATATGAAATCTTGTGGTCTATTATTATGATTTGATATATATAGGTTAAACCTATAACTCACCAACATTTTTGTTGACGTTTTAAGCATGTTTATTCTCAGGTGATTATTAAGAGCTTCCGCTGTCGCATACTTAAATAAGGACGAGATTTGGAGTCCATGCTTGTATGATATTATGTAAAAACTGCATTCAAGAAACTTATTTTGTTGTAACATATTTGTATTGTAAACCATTATGTAATGGTCGTGTGTAAACAGGATATTTTAGATTATCATTATTTGATAATCTACGTAAAGCTTTTTAAACCTTTATTGATGAAATAAAGGTTATGGTTTGTTTTAAAATGAATGCAGTCTTTGAAAAACGTCTCATATAGAGGTCAAAACCTCGCAACGAAATCAATTAATATGGAACGTTTTTAATCAATAAGAACGGGACATTTCAGTTGGTATCCGAGCGTTGGTCTTAGAGAACCAGAATTTTGCATTAGTGTGTCTTATCGAGTTTGTTAGGATGCATTAGTGAGTCTGGACTTCGACCGTGTTTAGTTGAAAAATGATTGCTTAACAAATTTTGTTGGAAACTATATATTTTTAACATGTGAATATTATGTGATATATTAATCTCTTAACGCGTTTGATATTATGTGTAGTGACCCGAACTTTTCCATGTTTATATATATTAATTGAGATTGATATTTACATGATTAAATGTTTCCAACATGTTAAGCAATCAAACTTGTTAAGACTTGATTAATTGAAATATGTTTCATATAGACAATTGACCACCCAAGTTGACCGGTGATTCACGAACGTTAAAACTTGTAAAAACTATATGATGACATATATATGGTTATATATATAGTTAACATGATATTACGATAAGTAAACATATCATTAAGTATATTAACAATGAACTACATATGTAAAAACAAGACTACTAACTTAATGATTTTGAAACGAGACATATATGTAACGATTATCGTTGTAACGACATTTAATGTATATATATCATATTAAGAGATATTCGTACATCATAATATCATGATAATATAATAATTTAAAATCTCTTTTGATATTATAAACATTGGGTTAACAACATTTAACAAGATCGTTAACCTAAAGGTTTCAAAACAACATTTACATGTAACGACTAACGATGACTTAACGACTCAGTTAAAATGTATATAGATGTAATGTTTTAATATGTATTTATACACTTTTGAAAGACTTCAATACACTTATCAAAATACTTCTACTTAACAAAAATGCTTACAATTACATCCTCGTTCAGTTTCATCAACAATTCTACTCGTATGCACCCGTATTCGTACTCGTACAATACACAGCTTTTAGATGTATGTACTATTAGTATATACACTCCAATGATCAGCTCTTAGCAGCCCATGTGAGTCACCTAACACATTTGGGAACCATCATTTGGCAACTAGCATGAAATATCTCATAAAATTACAAAAATATGAGTAATCATTCATGACTTATTTACATGAAAACAAAATTACATATCCTTTATATCTAATCCATACACCAACGACCAAAAACACCTACAAACACTTTCATTCTTCAATTTTCTTCATCTAATTGATCTCTCTCAAGTTCTATCTTCAAGTTCTAAGTGTTCTTCATAAATTCCAAAAGTTCTAGTTTCATAAAATCAAGAATACTTTCAAGTTTGCTAGCTCACTTCCAATCTTGTAAGGTGATCATCCAACCTCAAGAAATCTTTGTTTCTTACAGTAGGTTATCATTCTAATACAAGGTAATAATCATATTCAAACTTTGGTTCAATTTCTATAACTATAACAATCTTATTTCAAGTGATGATCTTACTTGAACTTGTTTTCGTGTCATGATTCTGCTTCAAGAACTTCGAGCCATCCAAGGATCCATTGAAGCTAGCTCCATTTTTCTCTTTTCCAGTAGGTTTATCCAAGGAACTTAAGGTAGTAATGATGTTCATAACATCATTCGATTCATACATATAAAGCTATCTTATTCGAAGGTTTAAACTTGTAATCACTAGAACATAGTTTAGTTAATTCTAAACTTGTTCGCAAACAAAAGTTAATCCTTCTAACTTGACTTTTAAAATCAACTAAACACATGTTCTATATCTATATGATATGCTAACTTAATGATTTAAAACCTGGAAACACGAAAAACACCGTAAAACTGGATTTACGCCGTCGTAGTAACACCGCGGGCTGTTTTGGGTTAGTTAATTAAAAACTATGATAAACTTTGATTTAAAAGTTGTTATTCTGAGAAAATGATTTTTATTATGAACATGAAACTATATCCAAAAATTATGGTTAAACTCAAAGTGGAAGTATGTTTTCTAAAATGGTCATCTAGACGTCGTTCTTTCGACTGAAATGACTACCTTTACAAAAACGACTTGTAACTTATTTTTCCGACTATAAACCTATACTTTTCTGTTTAGATTCATAAAATAGAGTTCAATATGAAACCATTGCAATTTGATTCACTCAAAACGGATTTAAAATGAAGAAGTTATGGGTAAAACAAGATTGGATAATTTTTCTCATTTTAGCTACGTGAAAATTGGTAACAAATCTATTCCAACCATAACTTAATCAACTTGTATTGTATATTATGTAATCTTGAGATACCATAGACACGTATACAATGTTTCGACCTATCATGTCGACACATCTATATATATTTCGGAACAACCATAGACACTCTATATGTGAATGTTGGAGTTAGCTATACAGGGTTGAGGTTGATTCCAAAATATATATAGTTTGAGTTGTGATCAATACTGAGATACGTATACACTGGGTCGTGGATTGATTCAAGATAATATTTATCGATTTATTTCTGTACATCTAACTGTGGACAACTAGTTGTAGGTTACTAACGAGGACAGCTGACTTAATAAACTTAAAACATCAAAATATATTAAAAGTGTTGTAAATATATTTTTGAACATACTTTGATATATATGTATATATTGTTATAGGTTCGTGAATCAACCAGTGGCCAAGTCTTACTTCCCGACGAAGTAAAAATCTGTGAAAGTGAGTTATAGTCCCACTTTTAAAATCTAATATTTTTGGGATGAGAATACATGCAGGTTTTATAAATGATTTACAAAATAGACACAAGTACGTGAAACTACATTCTATGGTTGAATTATCGAAATCGAATATGCCCCTTTTTATTAAGTCTGGTAATCTAAGAATTAGGGAACAGACACCCTAATTGACGCGAATCCTAAAGATAGATCTATTGGGCTTAACAAACCCCATCCAAAGTACCGGATGCTTTAGTACTTCGAAATTTATATCATATCCGAAGGGTGTCCCGGAATGATGGGGATATTCTTATATATGCATCTTGTTAATGTCGGTTACCAGGTGTTCACCATATGAATGATTTTTATCTCTATGTATGGGATGTGTATTGAAATATGAAATCTTGTGGTCTATTGTTACGATTTGACATATATAGGTTAAACCTATAACTCACCAACATTTTTGTTGACGTTTAAAGCATGTTTATTCTCAGGTGAATATTAAGAGCTTCCGCTGTTGCATACTAAAATAAGGACAAGATTTGGAGTCCATGTTTGTATGATATTGTGTAAAAACTGCATTCAAGAAACTGATTTCAATGTAACATATTTGTATTGTAAACCATTATGTAATGGTCGTGTGTAAACAGGATATTTTAGATTATCATTATTTGATAATCTACGTAAAGCTTTTTAAACCTTTATTTATGAAATAAAGGTTATGGTTTGTTTTAAAAATGAATGCAGTCTTTGAAAAACGTCTCATATAGAGGTCAAAACCTCGCAACGAAATCAATTAATATGGAACGTTTTTAATCAATAAGAACGGGACATTTCAGTTGGTATCCAAGCGTTGGTCTTAGAGAACCAGAAAATTTGCATTAGTGTGTCTTATCGAGTTTGTTAGGATGCATTAGTGAGTCTGGACTTCGACCGTGTTTTCTTTAAAAATGATTGCTTAACATTTTTGTTGGAAACTATATATTTTTAACATATGAATATTATGTGATATATTAATCTCTTAACGTGTTTGATATTATGTGATAGATGTCTACCTCTAGAACAAGTCCCATTGACTCACCTAATAATAATGAAGAGTCAAATGTAAATTGGAATGATTTGTGGACTGATTCACAAGTTCCCGAAGAGGAACCGGAAGAAGAGTCGGAACCGGAAGAAGAATCGGAACCGGAAGAAGAATCGGAACCGGATGAAGAAATAGAACCGGTGGGGGAAATAATAAAACGGTTAAGTAAAAGAAAATCCTCAACCAACCGACCAAAGTTAATTATGGTCAATGGTGTTTCCGCCAAGGAAGCAAAATATTGGGAGGATTACCAATTCTCCGATGAATCGGATTCCGACGAGAATTCCGATGATGTTATAGAAATTACCCCAACTGAATTTAAAAAGGCAAAAGAAAATAATAAGGGAAAGGGCATAAAAATAGAGAAATCTAATTCCAACCCCGATGAACTTTATATGTATCGTCAACCCCCGAAGTCCTTAAGTTGTAACAATGACCCGGGAACCTCTAAACCACCAGGTTTTTCTAAACCAATGTGGACAACGACGGCTCGTATTAGGGGAACATCATATATCCCTAGAAACTTGGCAAAACGAACCAAAACCGAAGAAGAAGAAACGAGCGAGTCGGAATAAGATAGTTGTATTCGTGTGGTGTAATATATGTAATATAGTGTTCTTATGCTTTATGATATATGTAAAAATTGCTTGTATTAATAAGTATTTTTTTTATGAAACTAACTCTTGTCTATTTTACAGTTTAAAAACACAAAATGGATAGACAACCCAATATTTTAAGAGACCTACCCGGAGACATGATTGATGAAATCTTGTCTAGAGTCGGCCAGAATTCTTCGGCACAACTATTTAAGGCGAGATCAGTTTGTAAGACATTCGAAGAACGTTCCAAGAATGTCTTGGTTTATAAGAGACTTTCGTTTGAAAGATGGGGGATATCACATTGGGAAACCCATAAGTTACGATGTGTTTACTTTGACGCATATATTGCGGGGAACCCAAATGCTATTTTACGCAACGGGTTAAGAAATTATTTTGACTCAATATATCCGAATATTGGACTTCGTGATTTAGAAAAAGCGGCTAACATGCAACATAAAGAAGCATGTTATGCTTACGGATTAGTAATGTTCGCTTCTCACCAAAGTGAGAACAAGAACATCGGGCTACAACTATTAAACAAAATGTTTCCACAAGTGACGGAGTCGGTAATTGGGGTAAGAAATGAGGTTTTTAGATTATTACGGGACTGTTGGACATTACGTAACCCTCGTCCCTTTGACGACGTTACAACACGCTGTCTTATCAACGGCCATAACGGTTATGTTGCACAAGACCAAGGATGGGAAGTAGTCCTAGTAAAACCAGAATGCATGACTTGTTTCTGGACGTATGAATTACGTGTCTTTATTGCCTTTGCTGAACGACTTGTGTACTAGCTAGAATTATCTTGACAACTATCTTGTATCAAAGTTATTGTGTGCTATATTTCATGCTTTATGTAAAATAAGCGGTATTGTAAGTTTGTAAAATATTGTATAAAAGTTTGAACGCGAAATATTATTATAATCAGTTTTTCATATAGAATTGTAGTAGTTGAATTGTATATTAGCTACTAAGTATGAACTTAACGGGTAGGTACTACCCGAATTTAAACTTATAAAACGCTAATATGAAGAAAAAGCTTTTATAAATGAGTTCATATTATGCTACGAAATACTATTAACTACTCTTAATATTCTGTATGATTAACTTGTTCCATTTAACTATTTTGAAGGAAATGGCACCGACTACTCGACACACCGTGAATATGAATGAAGAGGAATTCCGTACTTTTCTAGCTTCAAACATAGCCGCAGTACAGGCTGCACTACATGCCAACAATAACCTTGGATCTAGCAGTACAGGAAATCGTGTAGGATGCACCTACAAAGAATTCACTGCCTGCAAACCTTTGGAATTTGATGGAACCGAAGGACCGATCGGATTGAAACGGTGGACCGAGAAGGTCGAATCGGTGTTTGCCATAAGTAAGTGTACTGAAGAGGACAAAGTAAAGTACGCTACGCATACCTTCACAGGTTCTGCGTTAACATGGTGGAATACCTATCTAGAGCAAGTGGGACAAGACGATGCGTACGCACTACCGTGGTCAGCATTCAAGCACTTGATGAACGAGAAGTACCGTCCCAGAACCGAGGTCAATAAGCTCAAGACAGAACTTAGAGGGTTACGAACCCAAGGATTTGATATTACCACGTACGAAAGACGATTCACAGAATTGTGCCTATTGTGTCCGGGAGCATTCGAAGATGAGGAAGAAAAGATCGACGCGTTTGTGAAAGGATTACCGGAAAGAATCCAAGAAGATATAAGTTCACACGAGCCAGCCTCCATACAACAGGCATGTAGAATGGCTCACAAACTCGTGAACCAAATTGAAGAAAGAATTAAAGAACAGACTGCTGAAGAGGCCAATGTGAAGCAAGTCAAAAGAAAGTGGGAGGAAAACGGTGATAAGAATCACCAATACAACAACAACAACAGCAATTACAACAATAATCGCAATAATTATCCCAACAATCGCAACATCAATCGCAACTACAACAAACGGCCCAACAACAACAACAACAACAACAACAACAACTACAACAATCATCCCAACAACAATAATAACCGCAACAACAACAACAATTAGAAGCAGCTATGCCAAAGGTGTGAAAAGAATCACTCGGGGTTCTGCACCAAATTTTGCAACAAGTGTAAAAGAAATGGTCATAGCGCGGCGAAGTGTGAGGTCTACGGACCAGGGGTTAATAGAACGAAAGGAACAAATGGTGTCGGAACGAGTAATGGCGGAGCAAGTAGTGTCGGAGCAAGTTATGCCAATGTAGTTTGTTATAAATGTGGAAAACCAGGCCACATTATTAGAAATTGCCCGAACCAGGAGAACACGAATGGACAAGGCCGTGGAAGAGTTTTCAATATTAATGCGGTAGAGGCACAGGAAGACCCGGAGCTTGTTACGGGTACGTTTCTTATTGACAATAAATCTGCTTACGTTTTATTTGATTCGGGTGCGGATAGAAGCTATATGAGTAGAGATTTTTGTGCTAAATTAAGTTGTCCATTGACGCCTTTGGATAGTAAATTTTTACTCGAATTAGCAAATGGTAAATTAATTTCAGCAGATAATATATGTCGGAATCGAGAAATTAAACTGGTTAGCGAAACATTTAAGATTGATTTGATACCAGTAGAGTTAGGGAGTTTTGATGTGATAATCGGTATGGACTGGTTGAAAGAAGTGAAAGCGGAGATCGTTTGTTACAAAAATGCAATTCGCATTATACGAGAAAAAGGAAAACCCTTAATGGTGTACGGAGAAAAGGGCAACACGAAGCTACATCTTATTAGTAATTTGAAGGCACAAAAACTAATAAGAAAAGGTTGCTATGCTATTCTAGCACACGTCGAGAAAGTACAAACTGAAGAAAAGAGCATCAATGATGTTCCCATTGCAAAAGAATTTCCCGATGTATTTCCGAAAGAATTACCGGGATTACCCCCACATCGATCCGTTGAATTTCAAATAGATCTTGTACCAGGAGCTGCACCAATAGCTCGTGCTCCTTACAGACTCGCACCCAGCGAGATGAAAGAACTACAAAGCCAATTACAAGAACTTTTAGAGCGTGGTTTCATTCGACCAAGCACATCACCGTGGGGAGCTCCTGTTTTATTTGTCAAGAAGAAAGATGGTACATTCAGGTTGTGTATCGACTACCGAGAGTTGAACAAACTTACCATCAAGAACCGCTACCCACTACCGAGAATCGATGACTTATTTGATCAACTACAAGGCTCGTCTGTTTATTCAAAGATTGACTTACGTTCCGGGTATCATCAAATGCGGGTGAAAGAAGATGATATTCCAAAGACTGCTTTCAGAACACGTTACGGTCATTACGAGTTTATGGTCATGCCATTTGGTTTAACTAATGCACCAGCTGTGTTCATGGACCTTATGAACCGAGTGTGTGGACCATACCTTGACAAGTTTGTCATTGTTTTCATTGATGACATACTTATTTACTCAAAGAATGACCAAGAACACGGTAAACATTTGAGAAAGGTGTTAGAAGTATTGAGGAAGGAAGAATTGTACGCTAAGTTTTCAAAGTGTGCATTTTGGTTGGAAGAAGTTCAATTCCTCGGTCACATAGTGAACAAAGAAGGTATTAAGGTGGATCCGGCAAAGATAGAAACTGTTGAAAAGTGGGAAACCCCGAAAACTCCGAAACACATACGCCAGTTTTTAGGACTAGCTGGTTACTACAGAAGGTTCATCCAAGACTTTTCCAGAATAGCAAAACCCTTGACTGCATTAACGCATAAAGGAAAGAAATTTGAATGGAATGATGAACAAGAGAAAGCGTTTCAGTTATTGAAGAAAAAGCTAACTACGGCACCTATATTGTCATTGCCTGAAGGGAATGATGATTTTGTGATTTATTGTGATGCATCAAAGCAAGGTCTCGGTTGTGTATTAATGCAACGAACGAAGGTGATTGCTTATGCGTCTAGACAATTGAAGATTCACGAACAAAATTATACGACGCATGATTTGGAATTAGGCGCGGTTGTTTTTGCATTAAAGACTTGGAGGCACTACTTATATGGGGTCAAAAGTATTATATATACCGACCACAAAAGTCTTCAACACATATTTAATCAGAAACAACTGAATATGAGGCAGCGTAGGTGGATTGAATTATTGAATGATTACGACTTTGAGATTCGTTACCACCCGGGGAAGGCAAATGTGGTAGCCGATGCCTTGAGCAGGAAGGACAGAGAACCCATTCGAGTAAAATCTATGAATATAATGATTCATAATAATATTACTACTCAAATAAAGGAGGCGCAACAAGGAGTTTTAGAAGAGGGAAATTTAAAGGATGAAATACCCAAAGGATCGGAGAAGCATCTTAATATTCGGGAAGACGGAACCCGGTATAGGGCTGAAAGGATTTGGGTACCAAAATTTGGAGATATGAGAGAAATGGTACTTAGAGAAGCTCATAAAACCAGATACTCAATACATCCTGGAACGGGGAAGATGTACAAGGATCTCAAGAAACATTTTTGGTGGCCGGGTATGAAATCCGATGTTGCTAAATACGTAGGAGAATGTTTGACGTGTTCTAAGGTCAAAGCTGAGCATCAGAAACCATCAGGTCTACTTCAACAACCCGAAATCCCAGAATGGAAATGGGAAAACATTACCATGGATTTCATCACTAAATTGCCAAGGACTGCAAGTGGTTTTGATACTATTTGGGTAATAGTTGATCGTCTCACCAAATCAGCACACTTCCTACCAATAAGAGAAGATGACAAGATGGAGAAGTTAGCACGACTGTATTTGAAGGAAGTCGTCTCCAGACATGGAATACCAATCTCTATTATCTCTGATAGGGATGGCAGATTTATTTCAAGATTCTGGCAGACATTACAGCAAGCATTAGGAACTCGTCTAGACATGAGTACTGCCTATCATCCACAAACTGATGGGCAGAGCGAAAGGACGATACAAACGCTTGAAGACATGCTACGAGCATGTGTTATTGATTTTGGAAACAGTTGGGATCGACATCTACCGTTAGCAGAATTTTCCTACAACAACAGCTACCATTCAAGCATTGAGATGGCACCGTTTGAAGCACTTTATGGTAGAAAGTGCCGGTCTCCGATTTGTTGGAGTGAAGTGGGGGATAGACAGATTACGGGTCCGGAGATTATACAAGAAACTACCGAGAAGATCATCCAAATTCAACAACGGTTGAAAACCGCCCAAAGTCGACAAAAGAGCTACGCTGACATTAAAAGAAAAGATATAGAATTTGAAATTGGAGAGATGGTCATGCTTAAAGTTGCACCTTGGAAAGGCGTTGTTCGATTTGGTAAACGAGGGAAATTAAATCCAAGGTATATTGGACCATTCAAGATTATTGATCGTATCGGACCAGTAGCTTACCGACTAGAGTTACCTCAACAATTCGCGGCTGTACATAACACTTTCCACGTCTCGAATTTAAAGAAATGTTTTGCTAAAGAAGATCTCACTATTCCGTTAGATGAAATCCAAATCAACGAAAAACTTCAATTCATCGAAGAACCCGTCGAAATAATGGATCGTGAGGTTAAAAGACTTAAGCAAAACAAGATACCAATTGTTAAGGTTCGATGGAATGCTCGTAGAGGACCCGAGTTCACTTGGGAGCGTGAAGATCAGATGAAGAAGAAATACCCGCATCTATTTCCAGAAGATTCGCCAACACCTTCAACAGCTTAAAATTTCGGGACGAAATTTATTTAACGGGTAGGTACTGTAGTGACCCGAACTTTTCCATGTTTATATATATTAATTGAGATTGATATTTACATGATTAAATGTTTCCAACATGTTAAGCAATCAAACTTGTTAAGACTTGATTAATTGAAATATGTTTCATATAGACAATTGACCACCCAAGTTGACCGGTGATTCACGAACGTTAAAACTTGTAAAAACTATATGATGACATATATATGGTTATATATATAGTTAACATGATATTACGATAAGTAAACATATCATTAAGTATATTAACAATGAACTACATATGTAAAAACAAGACTACTAACTTAATGATTTTGAAACGAGACATATATGTAACGATTATCGTTGTAACGACATTTAATGTATATATATCATATTAAGAGATATTCGTACATCATAATATCATGATAATATAATAATTTAAAATCTCTTTTGATATTATAAACATTGGGTTAACAACATTTAACAAGATCGTTAACCTAAAGGTTTCAAAACAACATTTACATGTAACGACTAACGATGACTTAACGACTCAGTTAAAATGTATATAGATGTAATGTTTTAATATGTATTTATACACTTTTGAAAGACTTCAATACACTTATCAAAATACTTCTACTTAACAAAAATGCTTACAATTACATCCTCGTTCAGTTTCATCAACAATTCTACTCGTATGCACCCGTATTCGTACTCGTACAATACACAGCTTTTAGATGTATGTACTATTGGTATATACACTCCAATGATCAGCTCTTAGCAGCCCATGTGAGTCACCTAACACATTTGGGAACCATCATTTGGCAACTAGCATGAAATATCTCATAAAATTACAAAAATATGAGTAATCATTCATGACTTATTTACATGAAAACAAAATTACATATCCTTTATATCTAATCCATACACCAACGACCAAAAACACCTACAAACACTTTCATTCTTCAATTTTCTTCATCTAATTGATCTCTCTCAAGTTCTATCTTCAAGTTCTAAGTGTTCTTCATAAATTCCAAAAGTTCTAGTTTCATAAAATCAAGAATACTTTCAAGTTTGCTAGCTCACTTCCAATCTTGTAAGGTGATCATCCAACCTCAAGAAATCTTTGTTTCTTACAGTAGGTTATCATTCTAATACAAGGTAATAATCATATTCAAACTTTGGTTCAATTTCTATAACTATAACAATCTTATTTCAAGTGATGATCTTACTTGAACTTGTTTTCGTGTCATGATTCTGCTTCAAGAACTTCGAGCCATCCAAGGATCCATTGAAGCTAGCTCCATTTTTCTCTTTTCCAGTAGGTTTATCCAAGGAACTTAAGGTAGTAATGATGTTCATAACATCATTCGATTCATACATATAAAGCTATCTTATTCGAAGGTTTAAACTTGTAATCACTAGAACATAGTTTAGTTAATTCTAAACTTGTTCGCAAACAAAAGTTAATCCTTCTAACTTGACTTTTAAAATCAACTAAACACATGTTCTATATCTATATGATATGCTAACTTAATGATTTAAAACCTGGAAACACGAAAAACACCGTAAAACTGGATTTACGCCGTCGTAGTAACACCGCGGGCTGTTTTGGGTTAGTTAATTAAAAACTATGATAAACTTTGATTTAAAAGTTGTTATTCTGAGAAAATGATTTTTATTATGAACATGAAACTATATCCAAAAATTATGGTTAAACTCAAAGTGGAAGTATGTTTTCTAAAATGGTCATCTAGACGTCGTTCTTTCGACTGAAATGACTACCTTTACAAAAACGACTTGTAACTTATTTTTCCGACTATAAACCTATACTTTTCTGTTTAGATTCATAAAATAGAGTTCAATATGAAACCATTGCAATTTGATTCACTCAAAACGGATTTAAAATGAAGAAGTTATGGGTAAAACAAGATTGGATAATTTTTCTCATTTTAGCTACGTGAAAATTGGTAACAAATCTATTCCAACCATAACTTAATCAACTTGTATTGTATATTATGTAATCTTGAGATACCATAGACACGTATACAATGTTTCGACCTATCATGTCGACACATCTATATATATTTCGGAACAACCATAGACACTCTATATGTGAATGTTGGAGTTAGCTATACAGGGTTGAGGTTGATTCCAAAATATATATAGTTTGAGTTGTGATCAATACTGAGATACGTATACACTGGGTCGTGGATTGATTCAAGATAATATTTATCGATTTATTTCTGTACATCTAACTGTGGACAACTAGTTGTAGGTTACTAACGAGGACAGCTGACTTAATAAACTTAAAACATCAAAATATATTAAAAGTGTTGTAAATATATTTTTGAACATACTTTGATATATATGTATATATTGTTATAGGTTCGTGAATCAACCAGTGGCCAAGTCTTACTTCCCGACGAAGTAAAAATCTGTGAAAGTGAGTTATAGTCCCACTTTTAAAATCTAATATTTTTGGGATGAGAATACATGCAGGTTTTATAAATGATTTACAAAATAGACACAAGTACGTGAAACTACATTCTATGGTTGAATTATCGAAATCGAATATGCCCCTTTTTATTAAGTCTGGTAATCTAAGAATTAGGGAACAGACACCCTAATTGACGCGAATCCTAAAGATAGATCTATTGGGCTTAACAAACCCCATCCAAAGTACCGGATGCTTTAGTACTTCGAAATTTATATCATATCCGAAGGGTGTCCCGGAATGATGGGGATATTCTTATATATGCATCTTGTTAATGTCGGTTACCAGGTGTTCACCATATGAATGATTTTTATCTCTATGTATGGGATGTGTATTGAAATATGAAATCTTGTGGTCTATTGTTACGATTTGACATATATAGGTTAAACCTATAACTCACCAACATTTTTGTTGACGTTTAAAGCATGTTTATTCTCAAGTGAATATTAAGAGCTTCCGCTGTTGCATACTAAAATAAGGACAAGATTTGGAGTCCATGTTTGTATGATATTGTGTAAAAACTGCATTCAAGAAACTGATTTCAATGTAACATATTTGTATTGTAAACCATTATGTAATGGTCGTGTGTAAACAGGATATTTTAAATTATCATTATTTGATAATCTACGTAAAGCTTTTTAAACCTTTATTTATGAAATAAAGGTTATGGTTTGTTTTAAAAATGAATGCAGTCTTTGAAAAACGTCTCATATAGAGGTCAAAACCTCGCAACGAAATCAATTAATATGGAACGTTTTTAATCAATAAGAACGGGACATTTCATTATGTGATAGATGTCTACCTCTAGAACAAGTCCCATTGACTCACCTAATAATAATGAAGAGTCAAATGTAAATTGGAATGATTCGTGGACTGATTCACAAGTTCCCGAAGAGGAACCGGAAGAAGAGTCGGAACCGGAAGAAGAATCGGAACCGGAAGAAGAATCGGAACCGGATGAAGAAATAGAACCGGTGGGGGAAATAATAAAACGGTTAAGTAAAAGAAAATCCTCAACCAACCGACCAAGGTTAATTATGGTCAATGGTGTTTCCGCCAAGGAAGCAAAATATTGGGAGGATTACCAATTCTCCGATGAATCGGATTCCGACGAGAATTCCGATGATGTTATAGAAATTACCCCAACTGAATTTAAAAAGGCAAAAGAAAATAATAAGGGAAAGGGCATAAAAATAGAGAAATCTAATTCCAACCCCGATGAACTTTATATGTATCGTCAACGCCCGAAGTCCTTAAGTTGTAACAATGACCCGGGAACCTCTAAACCACCAGGTTTTTCTAAACCAATGTGGACAACGACGGCTCGTATTAGGGGAACATCATATATCCCTAGAAACTTGGCAAAACGAACCAAAACCGAAGAAGAAGAAACGAGCGAGTCGGAATAAGATAGTTGTATTCATGTGGTGTAATATATGGAATATAGTGTTCTTATGCTTTATGATATATGTAAAAATTGCTTGTATTAATAAGTATTTTTTTTATGAATCTAACTCTTGTCTATTTTACAGTTTAAAAACACAAAATGGATAGACAACCCAATATTTTAAGAGACCTACCCGGAGACATGATTGATGAAATCTTGTCTAGAGTCGGCCAGAATTCTTCGGCACAACTATTTAAGGCGAGATCAGTTTGTAAGACATTCGAAGAACGTTCCAAGAATGTCTTGGTTTATAAGAGACTTTCGTTTGAAAGATGGGGGATATCACATTGGGAAACCCATAAGTTACGATGTGTTTACTTTGACGCATATATTGCGGGGAACCCAAATGCTATTTTACGCAACGGGTTATGAAATTATTTTGACTCAATATATCCGAATATTGGACTTCGTGATTTAGAAAAAGCGGCTAACATGCAACATAAAGAAGCATGTTATGCTTACGGATTAGTAATGTTCGCTTCTCACCAAAGTGAGAACAAGAACATCGGGCTACAACTATTAAACAAAACGTTTCCACAAGTGACGCAGTCGGTAATTGGGGTAAGAAATGAGGTTTTTAGATTATTACGGGACTGTTGGACATTACGTAACCCTCGTCCCTTTGATGACGTTACAACACGCTGTCTTATCAACGGCCATAACGGTTATGTTGCACAAGACCAAGGATGGGAAGTAGTCCTAGTAAAACCAGAATGCATGACTTGTTTCTGGACGTATGAATTACGTGTCTTTATTGCCTTTGCTGAACGACTTGTGTACTAGCTAGAATTGTCTTCACAACTATCTTGTATCAAAGTTATTGTGTGCTATATTTCATGCTTTATGTAAAATAAGCGGTATTGTAAGTTTGTAAAATATTGTATAACAGTTTGAACGCGAAATATTATTATAATCAGTTTTTCATATAGAATTGTAGTAGTTGAATTGTATATTAGCTACTAAGTATGAACTTAACGGGTAGGTACTACCCGAATTTAAACTTATAAAACGCTAATATGAAGAAAAAGCTTTTATAAATGAGTTCATATTATGCTACGAAATACTATTAACTACTCTTAATATTCTGTATGATTAACTTGTTCCATTTAACTATTTTGAAGGAAATGGCACCGACTACTCGACACACCGTGAATATGAATGAAGAGGAATTCCGTACTTTTCTAGCTTCAAACATAGCCGCAGTACAGGCTGCGCTACATACCAACAATAACCTTGGATCTAGCAGTACAGGAAATCGTGTAGGATGCACCTACAAAGAATTCACTGCCTGCAAACCTTTGGAATTTGATGGAACCGAAGGACCGATCGGATTGAAACGGTGGACCGAGAAGGTTGAATCGGTGTTTGCCATAAGTAAGTGTACTGAAGAGGACAAAGTGAAGTACGCTACGCATACCTTCACAGGTTCTGCGTTAACATGGTGGAATACCTATCTAGAGCAAGTGGGACAAGATGATGCGTACGCACTACCGTCGTCAGCATTCAAGCACTTGATGAACGAGAAGTACCGTCCCAGAACCGAGGTCAATAAGCTCAAGACAGAACTTAGAGGGTTACGAACCCAAGGATTTGATATTACCACGTACGAAAGACGATTCACAGAATTGTGCCTATTGTGTCCGGGAGCATTCGAAGATGAGGAAGAGAAGATCGACGCGTTTCTGAAAGGATTACCGGAAAGAATCCAAGAAGATATAAGTTCACACGAGCCCGCCTCCATACAACAGGCATGTAGAATGGCTCACAAACTCGTGAACCAAATTGAAGAAAGAATTAAAGAACAGACTACTGAAGAGGCCAATGTGAAGCAAGTCAAAAGAAAGTGGGAGGAAAACGGTGATAAGAATCACCAATACAACAACAACAGCAATTACAACAATAATCGCAACAATTATCCCAACAATCGCAACATCAATCGCAACTACAACAAACGGCCCAACAACAACAACAACAGCAACTACAACAATCATCCCAACAACAATAATAACCGCAACAACAACAACAATCAGAAGCAGCTATGCCAAAGGTGTGAAAAGAATCACTCGGGGTTCTGCACCAAATTTTGCAACAAGTGTAAAAGAAATGGTCATAGCGCGGCGAAGTGTGAGGTCTACGGACCAGGGGTTAATAGAACGAAAGGAACAAATGGTGTCGGAACGAGTAATGGCGGAGCAAGTAGTGTCGGAGCAAGTTATGCCAATGTAGTTTGTTATAAATGTGGAAAACCGGGCCACATTATTAGAAATTGCCCGAACCAGGAGAACACGAATGGACAAGGCCGTGGAAGAGTTTTCAATATTAATGCGGCAGAGGCACAGGAAGACCCGGAGCTTGTTACGGGTACGTTTCTTATTGACAATAAATCTGCTTACGTTTTATTTGATTCGGGTGCGGATAGAAGCTATATGAGTAGAGATTTTTGTGCTAAATTAAGTTGTCCATTGACGCCTTTGGATAGTAAATTTTTACTCGAATTAGCAAATGGTAAATTAATTTCAGCAGATAATATATGTCGGAATCGAGAAATTAAACTGGTTAGCGAAACATTTAAGATTGATTTGATACCAGTAGAGTTAGGGAGTTTTGATGTGATAATCGGTATGGACTGGTTGAAAGAAGTGAAAGCGGAGATCGTTTGTTACAAAAATGCAATTCGCATTATACGAGAAAAAGGAAAACCCTTAATGGTGTACGGTGAAAAGGGCAACACGAAGCTACATCTTATTAGTAATTTGAAGGCACAAAAACTAATAAGAAAAGGTTGCTATGCTGTTCTAGCACACGTCGAGAAAGTACAAACTGAAGAAAAGAGCATCAATGATGTTCCCGTCGCAAAAGAATTTCCTGATGTATTTCCGAAAGAATTACCGGGATTACCCCCACATCGATCCGTTGAATTTCAAATAGATCTTGTACCAGGAGCTGCACCAATAGCTCGTGCTCCTTACAGACTCGCACCCAGCGAGATGAAAGAACTACAAAGCCAATTACAAG
The DNA here is from genome assembly GCF_046630445.1 of Rutidosis leptorrhynchoides. Classification (NCBI taxonomy): domain Eukaryota; kingdom Viridiplantae; phylum Streptophyta; class Magnoliopsida; order Asterales; family Asteraceae; genus Rutidosis; species Rutidosis leptorrhynchoides. The sequence goes on from NC_092339.1 coordinate 207,769,330, forward strand.
AAATTTTAGAGCGTGGTTTCATTCGACCAAGCACATCACCGTGGGGAGCTCCGGTTTTGTTTGTCAAGAAGAAAGATGGTACATTCAGGTTGTGTATCGACTACCGAGAGTTGAACAAACTTACCATCAAGAACCGCTACCCACTACCGAGAATCGATGACTTATTTGATCAACTACAAGGCTCGTCTGTTTATTCAAAGATTGATTTACGTTCCGGGTATCATCAAATGCGGGTGAAAGAAGATGATATTCCAAAGACTGCTTTCAGAACACGTTACGGTCATTACGAGTTTATGGTCATGCCGTTTGGTTTAACTAATGCACCAGCTGTGTTCATGGACCTTATGAACCGAGTGTGTGGACCATACCTTGACAAGTTTGTCATTGTTTTCATTGATGACATACTTATTTACTCAAAGAATGACCAAGAACACGGTGAACATTTGAGAAAGGTGTTAGAAGTATTGAGGAAGGAAGAATTGTACGCTAAGTTTTCAAAGTGTGCATTTTGGTTGGAAGAAGTTCAATTCCTCGGTCACATAGTGAACAAAGAAGGTATTAAGGTGGATCCGGCAAAGATAGAAACTGTTGAAAAGTGGGAAACCCCGAAAACTCCGAAACACATACGCCAGTTTTTAGGACTAGCTGGTTACTACAGAAGGTTCATCCAAGACTTTTCCAGAATAGCAAAACCCTTGACTGCATTAACGCATAAAGGGAAGAAATTTGAATGGAATGATGAACAAGAGAAAGCGTTTCAGTTATTGAAGAAAAAGCTAACTACGGCACCTATATTGTCATTGCCTGAAGGGAATGATGATTTTGTGATTTATTGTGACGCATCAAAGCAAGGTCTCGGTTGTGTATTAATGCAACGAACGAAGGTGATTGCTTATGCGTCTAGACAATTGAAGATTCACGAACAAAATTATACGACGCATGATTTGGAATTAGGCGCGGTTGTTTTTGCATTAAAGACTTGGAGGCACTACTTATATGGGGTCAAAAGTATTATATATACCGACCACAAAAGTCTTCAACACATATTTAATCAGAAACAACTGAATATGAGGCAGCGTAGGTGGATTGAATTATTGAATGATTACGATTTTGAGATTCGTTACCACCCGGGGAAGGCAAATGTGGTAGCCGATGCCTTGAGCAGGAAGGATAGAGAACCCATTCGAGTAAAATCTATGAATATAATGATTCATAATAACATTACTACTCAAATAAAGGAGGCGCAACAAGGAGTTTTAAAAGAGGGAAATTTAAAGGATGAAATACCCAAAGGATCGGAGAAGCATCTTAATATTCGGGAAGACGGAACCCGGTATAGGGCTGAAAGGATTTGGGTACCAAAATTTGGAGATATGAGAGAAATGGTACTTAGAGAAGCTCATAAAACCAGATACTCAATACATCCTGGAACGGGGAAGATGTACAAGGATCTCAAGAAACATTTTTGGTGGCCGGGTATGAAAGCCGATGTTGCTAAATACGTAGGAGAATGTTTGACGTGTTCTAAGGTCAAAGCTGAGCATCAGAAACCATCAGGTCTACTTCAACAACCCGAAATCCCGGAATGGAAATGGGAAAACATTACCATGGATTTCATCACTAAATTGCCAAGGACTGCAAGTGGTTTTGATACTATTTGGGTAATAGTTGATCGTCTCACCAAATCAGCACACTTCCTACCAATAAGAGAAGATGACAAGATGGAGAAGTTAGCACGACTGTATTTGAAGGAAGTCGTCTCCAGACATGGAATACCAATCTCTATTATCTCTGATAGGGATGGCAGATTTATTTCAAGATTCTGGCAGACATTACAGCAAGCATTAGGAACTCGTCTAGACATGAGTACTGCCTATCATCCACAAACTGATGGGCAGAGCGAAAGGACGATACAAACGCTTGAAGACATGCTACGAGCATGTGTTATTGATTTCGGAAACAGTTGGGATCGACATCTACCGTTAGCAGAATTTTCCTACAACAACAGCTACCATTCAAGCATTGAGATGGCGCCGTTTGAAGCACTTTATGGTAGAAAGTGCAGGTCTCCGATTTGTTGGAGTGAGGTGGGGGATAGACAGATTACGGGTCCGGAGATTATACAAGAAACTACCGAGAAGATCATCCAAATTCAACAACGGTTGAAAACCGCCCAAAGTCGACAAAAGAGCTACGCTGACATTAAAAGAAAAGATATAGAATTTGAAATTGGAGAGATGGTCATGCTTAAAGTTTCACCTTGGAAAGGCGTTGTTCGATTTGGTAAACGAGGGAAATTAAATCCAAGGTATATTGGACCATTCAAGATTATTGATCGTGTCGGACCAGTAGCTTACCGACTTGAGTTACCTCAACAACTCGCGGCTGTACATAACACTTTCCACGTCTCGAATTTGAAGAAATGTTTTGCTAAAGAAGATCTCACTATTCCGTTAGATGAAATCCAAATCAACGAAAAACTCCAATTCATCGAAGAACCCGTCGAAATAATGGATCGTGAGGTTAAAAGACTTAAGCAAAACAAGATACCAATTGTTAAGGTTCGATGGAATGCTCGTAGAGGACCCGAGTTCACCTGGGAGCGTGAAGATCAGATGAAAAAGAAATACCCGCATCTATTTCCAGAAGATTCGTCAACACCTTCAACAGCTTAAAATTTCGGGACGAAATTTATTTAACGGGTAGGTACTGTAGTGACCCGAACTTTTCCATGTTTATATATATTAATTGAGATTGATATTTACATGATTAAATGTTTCCAACATGTTAAGCAATCAAACTTGTTAAGACTTGATTAATTGAAATATGTTTCATATAGACAATTGACCACCCAAGTTGACCGGTGATTCACGAACGTTAAAACTTGTAAAAACTATATGATGACATATATATGGATATATATATAGTTAACATGATACTATTATAAGTAAACATATCATTAAGTATATTAACAATGAACTACATATGTAAAAACAAGACTACTAACTTAATGATTTTTAAACGAGACATATATGTAACGATTATCGTTGTAAAGACATTTAATGTATATATATCATATTAAGAGATATTCATACATGATAATATCATGATAATATAATAATTTAAAATCTCTTTTGATATTATAAACATTGGGTTAACAACATTTAACAAGATCGTTAACCTAAAGGTTTCAAAACAACATTTACATGTAACGACTAACGATGACTTAACGACTCAGTTAAAATGTATATACATGTAGTGTTTTAATATGTATTCATACACTTTTGAAAGACTTCAAGACACTTATCAAAATACTTCTACTTAACAAAAATGCTTACAATTACATCCTCGTTCAGTTTCATCAACAATTCTACTCGTATGCACCCGTATTCGTACTCGTACAATACACAGCTTTTAGATGTATGTACTATTGGTATATACACTCCAATGATCAGCTCTTAGCAGCCCATGTGAGTCACCTAACACATGTGGGAACCATCATTTGGCAACTAGCATGAAATATCTCATAAAATTACAAAAAATATGAGTAATCATTCATGACTTATTTACATGAAAACAAAATTACATATCCTTTATATCTAATCCATACACCAACGACCAAAAACACCTACAAACACTTTCATTCTTCAATTTTCTTCATCTAATTGATCTCTCTCAAGTTCTATCTTCAAGTTCTAAGTGTTCTTCATAAATTCCAAAAGTTCTAGTTTCATAAAATCAAGAATACTTTCAAGATTGCTAGCTCACTTCCAATCTTGTAAGGTGATCATCCAACCTCAAGAAATCTTTGTTTCTTACAGTAGGTTATCATTCTAATACAAGGTAATAATCATATTCAAACTTTGGTTCAATTTCTATAACTATAACAATCTTATTTCAAGTGATGATCTTACTTGAACTTGTTTTCGTGTCATGATTTTGCTTCAAGAACTTTGAGCCATCCAAGGATCCATTGAAGCTAGATCCATTTTTCTCTTTTCCAGTAGGTTCATCCAAGGAACTTAAGGTAGTAATGATGTTCATAACATCATTCGATTCATACATATAAAGCTATCTTATTCGAAGGTTTAAACTTGTAATCACTAGAACATAGTTTAGTTAATTCTAAACTTGTTCGCAAACAAAAGTTAATCCTTCTAACTTGACTTTTAAAATCAACTAAACACATGTTCTATATCTATATGATATGCTAACTTAATGATTTAAAACCTGGAAACACGAAAAACACCGTAAAACCGGATTTACGCCGTCGTAGTAACACCGCGGGCTGTTTTGGGTTAGTTAATTAAAAACTATGATAAACTTTGATTTTAAAGTTGTTATTCTGAGAAAATGATTTTTATTATGAACATGAAACTATATCCAAAAATTATGATTAAACTCAAAGTGGAAGTATGTTTTCTAAAATGGTCATCTAGACGTCGTTCTTTCGACTGAAATGACTACCTTTACAAAAACGACTTGTAACTTATTTTTCCGACTATAAACCTATACTTTTCTGTTTAGATTCATAAAATAGAGTTCAATATGAAACCATAGCAATTTGATTCACTCAAAACGGATTTAAAATGAAGAAGTTATGGGTAAAACAAGATTGGATAATTTTTCTCATTTTAGCTACGTGAAAATTGGTAACAAATCTATTCCAACCATAACTTAATCAACTTGTATTGTATATTATGTAATCTTGAGATACCATAGACACGTATACAATGTTTCGACCTATCATGTCGACACATCTATATATATTTCGGAACAACCATAGACACTCTATATGTGAATGTTGGAGTTAGCTATACAGGGTTGAGGTTGATTCCAAAATATATATAGTTTGAGTTGTGATCAATACTGAGATACGTATACACTGGGTCGTGGATTGATTCAAGATAATATTTATCGATTTATTTCTGTACATCTAACTGTGGACAACTAGTTGTAGGTTACTAACGAGGACAGCTGACTTAATAAACTTAAAACATCAAAATATATTAAAAGTGTTGTAAATATATTTTGAACATACTTTGATATATATGTATATATTGTTATAGGTTCGTGAATCAACCAGTGGCCAAGTCTTACTTCCCGACGAAGTAAAAATCTGTGAAAGTGAGTTATAGTCCCACTTTTAAAATCTAATATTTTTGGGATGAGAATACATGCAGGTTTTATAAATGATTTACAAAATAGACACAAGTACGTGAAACTACATTCTATGGTTGAATTATCGAAATCGAATATGCCCCTTTTTATTAAGTCTGGTAATCTAAGAAATAGGGAACAGACACCCTAATTGACGCGAATCCTAAAGATAGATCTATCGGGCCCAACAAGCCCCATCCAAAGTACCGGATGCTTTAGTACTTCGAAATTTATATCATATCCGAAGGGTGTCCCGGAATGATGGGGATATTCTTATATATGCATTTTGTTAATGTCGGTTACCAGGTGTTCACCATATGAATGATTTTTATCTCTATGTATGGGATGTGTATTGAAATATGAAATCTTGTGGTCTATTATTATGATTTGATATATATAGGTTAAACCTATAACTCACCAACATTTTTGTTGACGTTTTAAGCATGTTTATTCTCAGGTGATTATTAAGAGCTTCCGCTGTCGCATACTTAAATAAGGACGAGATTTGGAGTCCATGCTTGTATGATATTATGTAAAAACTGCATTCAAGAAACTTATTTTGTTGTAACATATTTGTATTGTAAACCATTATGTAATGGTCGTGTGTAAACAGGATATTTTAGATTATCATTATTTGATAATCTACGTAAAGCTTTTTAAACCTTTATTGATGAAATAAAGGTTATGGTTTGTTTTAAAATGAATGCAGTCTTTGAAAAACGTCTCATATAGAGGTCAAAACCTCGCAACGAAATCAATTAATATGGAACGTTTTTAATCAATAAGAACGGGACATTTCACCAAATCTTGTCCTTATTTTAGTATGCAACAGCGGAAGCTCTTAATATTCACCTGAGAATAAACATGCTTTAAACATCAACAAAAATGTTGGTGAGTTATAGGTTTAACCTATATATATCAAATCGTAACAATAGACCACAAGATTTCATATTTCAATACACATCCCATACATAGAGATAAAAATCATTCATATGGTGAACACCTGGTAACCGACAATAACAAGATGCATATATAAGAATATCCCCATCATTCCGGGACACGCTTCGGATATGATATAAATTTCGAAGTACTAAAGCATCCGGTACTTTGGATGGGGTTTGTTAGGCCTAATAGATCTATCTTTAGGATTCGCGTCAATTAGGGTGTCTGTTCCCTAATTCTTAGATTACCAGACTTAATAAAAAGGGGCATATTCGATTTTGATAATTCAACCATAGAATGTAGTTTCACGTACTTGTGTCTATTTTGTAAATCATTTATAAAACCTGCATGTATTCTCATCCCAAAAATATTAGATTTTAAAAGTGGGACTATAACTCACTTTCATAGATTTTTACTTCGTCGGGAAGTAAGACTTGGCCACTGTTGATTCACGAACCTATAACAATATATACATATATATTAAAGTATGTTCAAAATATATTTACAACACTTTTAATATATTTTGATGTTTTAAGTTTATTAAGTCAGCTGTCCTCGTTAGTAACCTATAACTAGTTGTCCACAGTTAGATGTACAGAAATAAATCGATAAATATTATCTTGAATTAATCCACGACCCAGTGTATACGTATCTCAGTATTGATCACAACTCAAACTATATATATTTTGGAATCAACCTCAACCCTGTATAGCTAACTCCAACATTCACATATAGAGTGTCTATGGTTGTTCCGAAATATATATAGATGTGTCGACATGATAGGTCGAAACATTGTATACGTGTCTATGGTATCTCAAGATTACATAATATACAATACAAGTTGATTAAGTTATGGTTGGAATAGATTTGTTACCAATTTTCACGTAGCTAAAATGAGAAAAATTATCCAATCTTGTTTTACCCATAACTTCTTCATTTTAAATCCGTTTTGAGTGAATCAAATTGCTATGGTTTCATATTGAACTCTATTTTATGAATCTAAACAGAAAAAGTATAGGTTTATAGTCGGAAAAATAAGTTACAAGTCGTTTTTGTAAAGGTAGTCATTTCAGTCGAAAGAACGACGTCTAGATGACCATTTTAGAAAACATACTTCCACTTTGAGTTTAACCATAATTTTTGGATATACTTTCATGTTCATAATAAAAATCATTTTCTCAGAATAACAACTTTTAAATCAAAGTTTATCATAGTTTTTAATTAACTAACCCAAAACAGCCCGCGGTGTTACTACGACGGCGTAAATCCGGTTTTACGGTGTTTTTCGTGTTTCCAGGTTTTATGTCATTAAGTTAGCATATCATATAGATATAGAACATGTGTTTAGTTGATTTTAAAAGTCAAGTTAGAAGGATTAACTTTTGTTTGCGAACAAGTTTAGAATTAACTAAACTATGTTCTAGTGATTACAAGTTTAAACCTTCGAATAAGATAGCTTTATATGTATGAATCGAATGATGTTATGAACATCATTACTACCTTAATTTCCTTGGATAAACCTACTGGAAAAGAGAAAAATGGATCTAGCTTCAATGGATCCTTGGATGCTCGAAGTTCTTGAAGCAGAATCATGACACGAAAACAAGTTCAAGTAAGATCATCACTTGAAATAAGATTGTTATAGTTATAGAAATTGAACCAAAGTTTGAATATGATTATTACCTTGTATTAGAATGATAACCTACTGTAAGAAACAAAGATTTCTTGAGGTTGGATGATCACCTTACAAGATTGGAAGTGAGCTAGCAAACTTGAAAGTATTCTTGATTTTATGAAACTAGAACTTTTGGAATTTATGAAGAACACTTAGAACTTGAAGATAGAACTTGAGAGAGATCAATTAGATGAAGAAAATTGAAGAATGAAAGTGTTTGTAGGTGTTTTTAGTCGTTGGTGTATGGATTAGATATAAAGGATATGTAATTTTGTTTTCATGTAAATAAGTCATGAATGATTACTCATATTTTTGTAATTTTATGAGATATTTCATGCTAGTTGCCAAATGATGGTTCCCACATGTGTTAGGTGACTCACATGGGCTGCTAAGAGCTGATCATTGGAGTGTATATACCAATAGTACATACATCTAAAAGCTGTGTATTGTACGAGTACGAATACGGGTGCATACGAGTAGAATTGTTGATGAAACTGAACGAGGATGTAATTGTAAGCATTTTTGTTAAGTAGAAGTATTTTGATAAGTGTATTGAAGTCTTTCAAAAGTGTATAAATACATATTAAAACACTACATGTATATACATTTTAACTGAGTTGTTAAGTCATCGTTAGTCGTTACATGTAAGTGTTGTTTTGAAACCTTTAGGTTAACGATCTTGTTAAATGTTGTTAACCCAATGTTTATAATATCAAATGAGATTTTAAATTATTATATTATCATGATATTATCATGTATGAATATCTCTTAATATGATATATATACATTAAATGTCTTTACAACGATAATCGTTACATATATGTCTCGTTTAAAAATCATTAAGTTAGTAGTCTTATTTTTACATATGTAGTTCATTGTTAATATACTTAATGATATGTTTACTTATCATAGTATCATGTTAACTATATATATATCCATATATATGTCATCATATAGTTTTTACAAGTTTTAACGTTCGTGAATCACCGATCAACTTGGGTGGTCAATTGTCTATATGAAACATATTTCAATTAATCAAGTCTTAACAAGTTTGATTGCTTAACATGTTGGAAACATTTAATCATGTAAATATCAATCTCAATTAATATATATAAACATGGAAAAGTTCGGGTCACTACAATATAGAGGTCAAAACCTCGCAACGAAATCAATTAATACGGAACGTTTTTAATCAATAAGAACGGGACATTTCACTTGATAACCAAACTTAACATTTAATCAACGTCGCATATTCCCTTTATTATGAAATCTCACTACACTGTACCAAGTGTAGTCACCGAAATGAAGTACTGTGCAACCGTTGAATACTGGTCGTCCAGTCCGGTTGGGGTTGTCAGGCCCGATAGATCTATCAACAGGATTCGCGTTTACAATACCTCATGTAAATAGTGGTTACCAAGTTACAGAGAAGTATGTTAGTGGTACAACTCAACGTAGAATATATATTTTTAATCACTTGTGTCCATAACGTAAATCATAAAATGCATGTATTCTCATCCCGAAATATTTAGAGTTTTAAAGTGGGACTATATACTCACTTTTTCCTTGAAGGTATTTAACTCGACTTGGTCTCCGATAGATATCACGAACCTAACCATATATATATAATATATCAACATATTTTCTTTTCAAGTAATTGTTACATATATATATATATATATATATATATATATATATATATATATATATATATATATATATATATATATGTACATATATATATACTTATAATACTTTTAATATTTTCTTAGTCCGTAGTTAGCAGTCCGATGTTAGTGATCCACAATTAGTTGCTCAATAAAATAAATAAAGACCCCATCGTATTCGTATTGATCAGAATTAATCTTGACCCATGGTACCATGTTGTCAAATGACGTGTTGCATACATAAAGTACCGTGTTGTCAAATAACGTGTTGCGTACAATCATGAGATCTTATGATTAATCTTCTCGTGTTGTTTACGGGTGGTCCTGAAATATATAAAATCAAATCATAAGTAATTATATATAAAATATCATATGAATTAGAAAAGATATGATTAATTTACTTTATCTCCAAATATTTTCGTAGCTAAACTAGCTTTGGATACCCAATCTTGTTTTAGTCGTAGTTTCTTCATTACAACTCCGTTTTTGTTGGTTCAACTTGCCACTTCCTTGGATCGAGTCAAATTTTAAGAATATGAACTGAAAATACCTTAGTTTGTATTCAAAATCACAGATTATAGGTCAAACTTTGGTAAAACTTATGAAAGTGATCATTTTCCATCATAAAAATAACATTTAATGATCATTTTTCTAAAAATACTTACACTTTGAGTTAAACCATGAAATTTTTATGTGTTAACATATTCATAAGAAATATCATTTTTTCAGAACATGAACTTCCAATTCAAAGTTCAAGATGGTTTTTAATTATCCAACCCAAAACAGCCCCCGGTTGCACTCCGACGACGTAGATTCAATTTTTAAGGTGTTCTTTGTAAAACCAAGTTATATCTTGTTAAGTTAGCATATCATTATGATATATTACAGGTCTTGAAGTGTTTTAAAAGTTAAGTTAGAAGGATCTATTTAGTTTGCAAACAAGTTTGAAATCATTCAAACTATGTTCTTGTTGTTAAAATTTTACAACATAAAATAAGATAGCTATATAATTATGAATCGAACAAGATTATGAACAAGGTTACTACCTCAAGTTACTTGGATAAAGTTACTGTAAGAGATAAGAAAAAAATCTTAGAATCAAAGAGTGGTGGAGTTAGATCAAAAGGTTGGAAGTATACTTCTTCAAATGGGTGGTTATTTTGATATGTTCTTGAAAGAGTTTTCTTATGGTGTTTAAGGCTTGTAATTGAAGCTAAATGATGGGGAAAATGCTTGGAGATGATCAAGTATGAAGTTAGGAGTATTTTGAGAGAGAAATGAGGGTGTAGGTATGAGAAAATGGAGTGAAGAAATGGTGTTCATTCATAAAAACGTTTTTAGTTTATAAAGAAAGAAAAGGATTCCTAATTTTGTTTTCTTACTAATAATTCATGCTACTTGACAAATCCTAGTTACCTCATATCTAGGGCAGTAATAATGTTGATTAGGATGTTGATTTGATGTGTATATACCAATAGTAAAGCTAGGTATGATACGGGTACATATACCCTAGATATACGTATAGAAATCTTGAGGAAACGGAATGAGAATTTAAATATAGCTATCTTTTGTGAATATACTTATATTGTTTTATGTATTTAAGTCCTTAAAAAGTGATTAAATACATTATATATACGATACATGTATAAGCATTATAGGTTATAAGTATATATATCAAAGAATATTACGTATAGTTATCTTTTTGAAAACTTAATTTAGTAGTTTCAAAATATACTTATAACTCATTGTCATTAGTACACAATGAGATGTTAAACCATCCTTAGATCATGTTAAATATATATAAATACATATATATACACAAACGTATAATTATCGTATGTTATATAGTTCGTGATATCATCGGTCAAATTGGACGGTCAAACGTTGTGTAAAACTCTTTTTAAAAACACAAGTCTCAACAATTTGGATTGCTTATTATGTTGGTAAGGTTTAATTTATGTAAATATTAATCTCATAAGTATAAAACGATTGGAAAAATCCGGGTCATTACACATTTGTTATAATAAACAATGGGTTAACAACATTCAACAAGATCGTTAACCTAAAGGTTTCAAAACAACATTTACATGTAACGACTAACGATGACTTAACGACTCAGTTAAAATGTATATACATGTAGTGTTTTAATATGTATTCATACACTTTTGAAAGACTTCAAGACACTTATCAAAATACTTCTACTTAACAAAATGGCTTACAATTACATCCTTGTTCAGTTTCATCAACAATTCTACTCGTATGCACCCGTATTCATACTTATACAATACACAGCTTTTAGATGTATGTACTATTGGTATATACACTCCAATGATCAGCTCTTAGCAGCCCATGTGAGTCACCTAACATATGTGGGAACCATTATTTGGCAACTAGCATGAAATATCTCATAAAATTACAAAAATATGAGTAATCATTCATGACTTATTTACATGAAAACAAAATTACATATCCTTTATATCTAATCCATACACCAACGACCAAAAACACCTACAAACACTTTCATTCTTCAATTTTCTTCATCTAATTGATCTCTCTCAAGTTCTAACTTCAAGTTCTAAGTGTTCTTCATAAATTCTACAAGTTCTAGTTACATAAAATCAAGAATACTTTCAAGTTTGCTAGCTCACTTCCAATCTTGTATGGTGATTATACAACCTCAAGAAATCTTTGTTTCTTACAGTAGTTATCATTCTAATACAAGGTAATAATCATATTCAAACTTTGGTTCAATTTCTATAACTATAACAATCTTATTTCAAGTGATGATCTTACTTGAACTTGTTTTCGTGTCATGATTCTGCTTCAAGAACTTCGAGCCATCCAAGGATCCGTTGAAGCTAGATCCATTTTTCTCTTTTCCAGTAGGTTTATCCAAGGAACTTAAGGTAGTAATGATGTTCATAACATCATTCGATTTATACATAAAAAGCTATCATATTCGAAGTGGTAAACTAGTAATCACTAGAACATAGTTTAGTTAATTCTAAACTTGTTCGCAAATAAAGTTAATCCTTCTAACTACACTTTTAAAATCAACTATACACATGATCTATATCTATATGATATGCTAACTTAATGATTTAAAACCCAGAAACACGATAAACACCATAAAACCGGATTTACGCCGTCGTAGTTACAACCGGGGGCTGTTTTGGTTTGGATAATTAAAAACTATGAAAAGCTTTGATTTAAAAGCTATACTTCTGGGAAAATGATTTTTCTTATGAACATGAAACCATATCCAAAAATCATGGTTAAACTCAAAGTGAAAGTATGTTTTTCAAAACAGTCATTAAGATGTCGTTCTTTCGACGGAAATGACTACCTCTTTCAAAAATGACTTGTAACTTGTATTTCCGACTATAAACCTATAGCAATTTGATTCACTCAAAACGGATTTAAAATGAAGAAGTTATGAAACCATAAAATAGAGTTCAATAAACCTATAGCAATTTGTTTTTCCTTTTCTGTTTAGTTTCATAAAATAGAGTTCAATATGAAACCATAGCAATTTGATTCACTCAAAACGGATTTAAAATGAAGAAGTTATGGGTAAAACAAGATTGGATAATTTTTCTCATTTTAGCTACGTGAAAATTGGTAACAAATCTATTCCAACCATAACTTAATCAACTTGTATTGTATATTATGTAATCTTGAGATACCATAGACACGTATACAATGTTTCGACCTATCATGTCGACACAACTATATATATTTCGGAACAACCATAGACACTCTATATGTGAATGTTGGAGTTAGCTATACAGGGTTGAGGTTGATTCCAAAATATATATAGTTTGAGTTGTGATCAATACTGAGATACGTATACACTGGGTCGTGGATTGATTCAAGATAATATTTATCGATTTATTTCTGTACATCTAACTGTGGACAACTAGTTGTAGGTTACTAACGAGGACAGCTGACTTAATAAACTTAAAACATCAAAATGTATTAAAAGTGTTGTAAATATATTTTGAACATACTTTGATATATATGTACATATTTGTTATAGGTTCGTGAATCAACCAGTGGCCAAGTCTTACTTCCCGACGAAGTAAAAATCTGTGAAAGTGAGTTATAGTCCCACTTTTAAAATCTAAAATTTTTAGGATGAGAATACATGCAGGTTTTATAAATGATTTACAAAATAGACACAAGTACGTGAAACTACATTCTATGGTTGAATTATCGAAATCGAATATGCCCCTTTTATAAAGTCTGGTAATCTAAGAATTAGGGAACAGACACCCTAATTGACGCGAATCCTAAAGATAGATCTATTGGGCCTAACAAACCCCATTCAAAGTACCGGATGCTTTAGTACTTCGAAATTTATATCATATCCGAAGGGTGTCCCGGAATGATGGGGATATTCTTATATATGCATCTTGTTAATGTCAGTTACCAGGTGTTCACCATATGAATGATTTTTATCTCTATGTATGGGATGTGTATTGAAATATGAAATCTTGTGGTCTATTGTTACGATTTGATATATATAGGTTAAACCTATATGTAATGACCCGCACTTTTTCGATCATTCTATATTTATAAGATTAATATTTACATAAATTAAACCTTACCAACATGACAAGCAATCCAAATTGTTGAGACTTATGTCTTCGAAAAGAGTTTTACACAACGTTTGACCGTCCAATTTGACCGATGATATCACGAACTATATAACATACGATAATTATACGTTTATGTATATATATGTATTTATATATATTTAACATGATCTAAGGATGTTTAACATCTCATTGGGTACTAATAACAATGAGTTATAAGTATATTTTGAAACTACTAACTTAAGTTTTCAAAACGATAACTATACGTAACGTTCTTCGACATAAATACTTATAACCTATAATACTTATACATGCATCGTATAGATATGTATTTTATCACTTTTAAAGGGCTTACATACATAAAACAATATAAGTATATTTACAAAACATAGCTATATTTGAATCCTCGTTCCGTTTTCTCAAAGATTTCTACACGTATATCTAGGGTATATGTACCCGTATCATACGCAGCTTCTAGATGTATTTACTATTGGTATATACCAATAAAAATCTGCTCCTTAGCAGCCTTAAATGATTAAGAAACATGTGGAACCAACCATTTGTCAAGTAGCATGAATTATTTAGCAAGAAAACAAAGTTAGGTATCTTTTTTTTCCTTTATAACCTAAAAACGTTTTTATGCATGCACACCATTTCTTCACCCCATTTTCTCATACTTACACTCCCATTTCTCTCTCAAAATACTCTTAACTTCATACTTGATCATCTCCAAGCATTTTCCCCATCATTTAGCTTCAAAAACATAACTTAATCACCATAAGAAAACCCTTACAAAAACACTTCAAGAATCCTTCCAAGAACACAAACTTACTTCCAATCTTTCATCCAATTCCATCACCCTTTTAGTTCTAGGTTCTTACTCCTCTTTTACAGCAACCTTGTCCAAGGAACTTGAGGTAGTAACTATGTTCATAACCTGATTCGATTCATATATATATAGCTATCTTATTTTGTGGTATAAAATTTTAACAACAAGAACATAGTTTGAAAGTTTTCAAACTTGTTTGCAAACTAAATAGATCCTTCTAACTTAACTTTTAAAATACTTCAAGACCTGTAATATAACTTAATTACATGCTAATTTAACAAGGTATAACTTGGTTTTTCAAAGAACACCTTAAAAACTGTTTTTACGACGTCGGAGTGCAACCAGGGACTGTTTTGGGTTGGATAATTAAAAACCATCTTAAACTTTGAATTGGAAGTTTATCTTCTGGAAAAATGATTTTTAATATGAATATGATAACACATAAAAATTTCATGATTTAATTCAAAGTATAAGTATTTTTTAGAAAAATAATCATTTAAGGTTGTTTACATAAAGGAAAATGTTTAACTTCATAAGTTTCACTAAAGTTTCACCTATGCCGTGTGATTTTGAATACAAACCAAGGTATTTTCAGTTCATAGTCTTAAAGAGGAACTCGATCCAAGGAGATGGCAAGTTGAATCAACGAAAATGGATTTGTAACGAAGAAACTATGACCGAAACAAAATTGGTTATCCAAGACTTGTTTAACTTCGGGATTAATTGGGAAAAATTAAATAAAATCACATCTTTCTAAGATAACATGATATTTTATATATATGTACTTATAATTTAATTTTATATGGTTCAGGATCACCCGTAAACAATACGAGAAGATTAATCATAAGATCCCATGTTTGTACGCAACACGTCATTTGACAACACCGGTACTTTATGTACGCAACACGTCATTTGACAACACCGGTACCGTGGGTCAAGATTAATCTCGACCAATACATATACGATGGGGTTTTATTTATTTCGTTGGGGGTTTTATTTATTTCATTGCGGGTATATTAAACATCTACAAATGAACCATTAAAATTGAATTACTAACAACGAAATGCTAACTACGGACTAAGGAATTATTCAAAGTATTAAAAGTATAACAAGTATATATATGAGACGTTTGTTTAAAAAGAAAAGGTATTGATATATTATATATGGATAGGTTCGTGATATCAACCGGAAGACCAAGTCAAAAATATATATATCTTCAAGACGAACGTGAGTATATAGTCCCACTTTTAAACTCTAAATATTTCGGGATGAGAATACATGTATTTTATGTTTTACGTTATGGACACAAGTAACTGAAAAATATATTTTACGTTGAGTTGTACCACTAGCATACTTCCCTGTAGCTTGGTAACTAATATTTACAGCGGTATTGTAAACGCGAATCCTGTTGATAGATCTATCGGGCCTGACAACCCCAACCGGACTGGACCAGTATTCAACGGTTGCACAGTACTTCGTTTTGTGACTGCACTTGGTACGGTGTAGTAAGATTTCATATTAAAGGGAATATGCGACGTGATTAAATGTTAAGTATGGTTACCAAGTGCTCAACCACTTAGAATATTTTTATTAAACTGTTTATATACGAAATCTTGTGGTCTATATATATATATTGCTGCCGGCACTAAACCTATATCTCACCAACTTTATGTTGACCTTTTAAAACATGTCTATTCTCAGGTGATTACTAAAGCTTCCGCTGCATAATGTTGAATTTGAGCAGGATCTTGCGTACGCATATTTGTGTCAAAAATAAAACTGCATACCCGAGGATCTGTGTTGTAAAATATGCTAGAAACCGTGTTGTTATCATTATATGTAAAGTTTGTAAGTCGAAGATTATCGCTAAACGATAATCATTTTTATGTTGTCCAAAGCTTGTAACAAAAATAAAAATCATGGTTTGTAATGTATAATATATGCAGTTTTTCTTTTAAAAATGTCGCATATAGAGGTCAATACCTCGCAATGAAATCATACGTTATTTAACACGTTCTTATGGTTAAGGACGGGTTATGACATGTGGTATCAGAGCGGTGGTCTTAGCGAACCAGGTTTGCATTAGTGTGTCTAACCGATAAGTCGTTAGGATACATTAGTAAGTCTGGACTTTGACCGGGTCTGATTTAAAAACCATTGCTTATCATTGTTGGTTAAAATTTATATGTAAATATTATGTAGTACTAATGGGTTAGTTGTTGTATGATAGATGTCGGGCTCAAAACTTGTTATCACATTCAGCGACTCCGAACCAGAATCTTCAGATGGTGTTCCAGTCATTAACCTATCCGATGACGAAAATGATATCTTTGGGGAAGACTCACAAATTCCGGATGAACCAACTATAGAGAACCCGGAAAGTGAACCCGAGGAGGAAAGTGAACCCGAGGAGGAAAGTGAACCCGAGGAGGAAAGTGAACCCGAGGAGGAAAGTGAACCCGAGGAAGAAATACAGGAAATTACAAAAGACGAGTTCGAACTAGGAAAGAAACGAAAGGCTAATGAATTAGAAAATTCAAATCCTGAGTTTAATAAGGATGATGTGGCACCAACTCCACTAGACACTACCACCCCTATTCCCGCTATTCCTATTCGTTCTATCCTGGCATCCAGTTCTTCAGTCCCACAGCCAAAATATAGGCAGACAGCCAGGATAAGCGTTAAGCGATTCTTTGAACCTAAACGTCCTAGAAAATAGACCAAACGATGCGCTGCCGTATTAAACCATGAGATCATATAATGTTTTTTATAATATTATTAGTGTGGTTTGCTTAATGTTCGATGTAAGATAAGCATATGTAAAATAGTGAAGTGTGAAATGCAATAATTTTCCATGGTTAAGTATTATTTAGATGGTAGTAATTGATTCTGTACTAAGCTATTAAGTATGGACATTAACGGGTAGGTACTACCCTAGATATAATTATAAAACGCTAATAAGAAGAAAAGGCTTTTATAATAATACCTGGTTCATATTATTAATAAGCTATAATGTACTGTAAATATACACTACATCTATAATATTCCATGTGAATAATTATTTTCTTTTCATTCTTATAGAAGAATATGGCGCGATTGAACCGAATGACGGAACAAGAAATCCAGGAACTCATCAATCAACGAGTGAACGACAGAATGTTATGGGTCGAGGCTGCAAGAGGTGCTGCAGTTAACCCAAATCCTCGTGTGGGGTGCACTTACAAAACTTTTCAAGCTTGCAAGCCCTCATCATTCAGTGGAACAGAAGGACCGATCGGTTTAACCCGATGGATAGAAAAGATGGAGACTGTGTTTAAAATCAGTGGTTGTGTTGAAAAGGACATGACCAAGTATGCATCATACACTTTACAAGATAGTGCACTCACGTGGTGGAAAAATTATGTGAAGGCTGTAGGAGGAGATGTAGCTTATGATACTCCATGGGAAGAATTCAAAACAATGTTAATCAACGAATATTGTCCAAGGAACGAGGTTAGGAAGTTGGAAGATGAATTACGAAGTCTGAAGGTTGTTGGTACTGAAATCACCAACTACAATCAGCGATTCATGGAATTAGTTTTGCTATGTCCTGAATTGGTTCCAACCGAAGAACGGAAGATTGAAATGTACAAAGATGGTTTGCCCAAAAAGGTCAAGGCAAACGTTACAGCATCGAAACCTAAGACAATTCATGAAGCTATAACCATGGCAAACGAGCTAATTGATCAGGTAACAAAAGAAAGTGGAATGGAAATTATGATCGAGGTAACCAACAACAATCTTTTAAGAAACAAGAAATCACGCAAGGTGCGGGTAGTGGTTTAAGCTTTGGTTATAAAGGACAAAATCCTTTATGCAACCGATGCCACAAACATCACTCTGGTTACTGTAATGTGGTATGCAACAAATGTAATCGAAAGGGTCATCTTGCTGAAGATTGTAGGGCTCTCGTTATAAATACAAATGGTACCAAGACTCCTGCCACCAATGCAAATAGAACTGCTTTGGCTACCATTACTTGTTATGGGTGTGGAAAACAAGGTCACTATAAGAGCCAGTGCCCGAATCCAGAGAAAAATATCGGACCTGCACGAGGGAGAGCATTTGTTATTAATGCTAGAGAGGCGTGTGAAGACCCGGAGCTTGTTACGGGTACGTTTACCATTAATAACTTATCCGCATCTATTATATTTGATACTGGTGCTGATAGAAGTTACGTGTGTAGAGACTTTCACGCTAAATTGAATTGTTCATCATTACCTCTAGATGCTAAGTACATGATTGAGTTAGCTAATGGTAAACTAATTAAAGCCGATAAAATTTGCCGTGATTGTAAAATAAATTTAGCCGGAGAAACATTTAAGATTGATTTGATACCCGTAGAATTAGGAAGTTTTGATGTAATAGTCGGCATGGACTGGATGTCCAAAATAGGAGCCGAAGTTGTGTGCGCCAAGAAGGCAATTCGCATTACTCGTAAGAATAAAACGCCAGTAATGATTTATGGAGAGAAGGGTAACTCAAAGCTAAAACTCATTAGTTATTTGAAAGCTCAAAAGTGCTTGAAGAAAGGGTGCTATGCTATCTTAGCACATGTTAATAAAGTCGAAAAGAAAGAAAAAGAGAAGTGCATCAATGACGTGCCTGTGGCAAGAGATTTTCCTGAAGTATTTCCGGAAGAGTTGCCGGGATTACCTCCATTTAGATCTGTAGAATTTCAAATAGATCTTGTACCAGGAGCTGCACCGGTTGCCCGTGCTCCATATAGACTTGCACCGTCCGAGTTAAAAGAACTTCAGAGTCAGTTAAAAGAATTACTGGATCGTGGATTCATACGACCAAGTACTTCACCGTGGGGAGCTCCAATTTTATTCGTCAAGAAGAAAGACGGATCTTTCCGAATGTGTATAGATTATCGTGAATTAAATAAGTTAACTATCAAGAATCGGTATCCACTACCGAGAATTGACGACTTATTTGATCAACTCCAAGGATCATGTGTGTACTCGAAAATTGACCTAAGATCGGGCTATCATCAATTACGTGTCAAAGAAGAAGATATACCGAAAACTGCTTTTCGGACACGCTACGGTCATTACGAATTTTTGGTTATGCCGTTTGGATTGACGAATGCGCCAGCTGTATTCATGGACCTCATGAATCGAGTTTGTAGTCCATATTTAGATAAGTTTGTTATCGTTTTCATTGATGATATTCTTATCTATTCCAAGAGTGAGCAAGAGCATGAGCAGCATGTAAGGTTGATATTAGAGTTGTTAAGAAAAGAACAGCTATATGCTAAATTTTCTAAATGTGCTTTCTGGTTGAAAGAAGTGCAATTTCTTGGCCACGTTGTTAGTAGCAAAGGAATTCAGGTTGATCCAGCAAAAATTGAAGCCATTGAAAAATGGGAGACTCCTAAGACACCAACGCAGATACGCCAATTTTTGGGTTTAGCCGGTTATTATAGAAGGTTTATTCAAGATTTTTCCCGAATAGCTAAGCCGTTGACAGCATTAACGCAAAAAGGGAAGAAATACGAATGGACCTCGGAGCAGGAGAACGCATTTCAATTACTGAAGAAGAAGTTAACTACGGCGCCTATTTTATCGTTACCTGAAGGGAACGATGATTTTGAAATATATTGTGACGCTTCGCGACAAGGTTTTGGTTGTGTTCTTATGCAACGAAAGAAAGTTATTGCATACGCATCTCGACAATTGAAGATTCACGAGCGGAATTATACGACGCATGATCTAGAACTGGGAGCAGTCGTGTTTGCGTTAAAGATATGGAGACACTACTTATATGGGGTTAGATGCACTGTGTTTACTGATCATAAAAGTCTTCAACATATTTTCGATCAGAAACAGCTGAACATGAGGCAACGTAGGTGGGTCGAGCTGATAAACGACTACGATTGTGAGATTCGCTATCATCCCGGGAAAGCGAATGTAGTGGCTGACGCATTAAGCAGAAAGGAACGAGAACCAATTCGAGTACGAGCGATGAACATAAAAATTCGCATGAATCTCAACTCACAAATCAAAGAAGTTCAACGAGAAGCACTTACTAAAGAAAATATAGGAAATGAAATAATGAAGAAGTATGAGAAGCAACTCGTTATGCGGGAAGATGGAATTCGATATTTTGCAAATCGTATTTGGGTACCGAAGTTGGGTGGATTAAGGAAGTTGATATTGAACGAGGCACATAAGACAAGATATTCGATACATCCTGGAGTTGGAAAGATGTACCAAGATCTTAAGACGCATTATTGGTGGCCTAATTTGAAGACAGACGTTGCAACATATGTTGGGGAATGTTTAACTTGTTCCAAAGTCAAAGCAGAACACCAGAAGCCGTCAGGGTTACTTCAACAACCAGAAATTCCAGAATGGAAATGGGACGGTATTACCATGGATTTCATCACGAAGTTACCAAAGACTGCCTGGGGATACGACACCATTTGGGTAATTGTTGATCGTCTTACCAAATCTGCACATTTCTTGCCTATAAAGGAAACAGATAGAATGTAGAAATTATTACGATTATATATAAAGGAAATAGTTTCAAGGCATGGAATACCTATTTCCATTATATCTGATCGTGATAGTAGATTTACCTCAAAGTTCTGGCAATCACTACAGGAGGCACTAG
The DNA here is from genome assembly GCF_046630445.1 of Rutidosis leptorrhynchoides. NCBI lineage: Eukaryota > Viridiplantae > Streptophyta > Magnoliopsida > Asterales > Asteraceae > Rutidosis > Rutidosis leptorrhynchoides. Next base: position 207,790,861 of record NC_092339.1, read on the forward strand.
GAACTCGTTTGGATATGAGTACCGCATATCATCCGCAAACGGACGGGCAGAGTGAAAGAACAATTCAGACTCTTGAAGACATGCTCAGGGCATGTGTGATCGATTTTGGAAACGGATGGGATAAGTATCTACCATTAGCAGAATTCTCGTATAATAATAGTTATCATGCGAGCATTAAAGCTGCACCATTCGAAGCATTGTACGGAAGGAAGTGTAGATCTCCTATATGTTGGAATGAAGTAGGAGATCGACAATTAACTGGTCCCGAGATCATACATGAAACTACTGAAAAGATAGTACAAATCAAAGAGAGATTGAAAACAGCCCGTAGTCGCCAAAAGAGCTACGCCGATGTCCGAAGGAAACCATTAGAGTTTCAGATCGGTGACATGGTTATGCTAAAGGTGTCACCTTGGAAAGGTGTAATACGTTTCGGTAAAAGAGGTAAACTGAACCCAAGATATGTAGGCCCGTTCAAGATCATCGAACGCATTGGACCGGTAGCTTATCGACTCGAGTTACCGCAACAACTCGCCGGAGTACATAATACCTTTCACGTCTCGAACCTTAAGAAGTGTCTTGCAAAGGAAGACCTCACCATTCCTCTTGAAGAAATCCATGTCGACGAGAAACTATAATTCATCGAAGAACCAATCGAAATCATGGATCATGAAGTTAAACGGCTCAAGAAGAGCAACATACCGATCGTTAAGGTTCGTTGGAATGCTCGAAGGGGTCCCGAGTTTACTTGGGAACGAGAGGATCAAATGAAACAAAAGTATCCACACTTGTTTCCCGATGACGCAAAATAGGTACAATTTTAAAATTTCGGGACGAAATTTATTTAACGGGTAGGTACTGTAATGACCCGCACTTTTTCGATCATTCTATATTTATAAGATTAATATTTACATAAATTAAACCTTACCAACATGACAAGCAATCCAAATTGTTGAGACTTATGTCTTCGAAAAGAGTTTTACACAACGTTTGACCGTCCAATTTGACCGATGATATCACGAACTATATAACATACGATAATTATACGTTTATGTATATATATGTATTTATATATATTTAACATGATCTAAGGATGTTTAACATCTCATTGGGTACTAATAACAATGAGTTATAAGTATATTTTGAAACTACTAACTTAAGTTTTCAAAACGATAACTATACGTAACGTTCTTCGACATAAATACTTATAACCTATAATACTTATACATGCATCGTATAGATATGTATTTTATCACTTTTAAAGGGCTTACATACATAAAACAATATAAGTATATTTACAAAAGATAGCTATATTTGAATCCTCGTTCCGTTTTCTCAAAGATTTCTACACGTATATCTAGGGTATATGTACCCGTATCATACGCAGCTTCTAGATGTATTTACTATTGGTATATACCAATAAAAATCTGCTCCTTAGCAGCCTTAAATGATTAAGAAACATGTGGAACCAACCATTTGTCAAGTAGCATGAATTATTTAGCAAGAAAACAAAGTTAGGTATCTTTTTTTTCCTTTATAACCTAAAAACTTTTTTATGCATGCACACCATTTCTTCACCCCATTTTCTCATACTTACACTCCCATTTCTCTCTCAAAATACTCTTAACTTCATACTTGATCATCTCCAAGCATTTTCCCCATCATTTAGCTTCAAAAACATCACTTAATCACCATAAGAAAACCCTTACAAAAACACTTCAAGAATCCTTCCAAGAACACAAACTTACTTCCAATCTTTCATCCAATTCCATCACCCTTTTAGTTCTAGGTTCTTACTCCTCTTTTACAGCAATCTTGTCCAAGGAACTTGAGGTAGTAACTATGTTCATAACCTTATTCGATTCATATATATATAGCTATCTTATTTTGTGGTATAAAATTTTAACAACAAGAACATAGTTTGAAAGTTTTCAAACTTGTTTGCAAACTAAATAGATCCTTCTAACTTAACTTTTAAAATACTTCAAGACCTGTAATATAACTTAATTACATGCTAATTTAACAAGGTATAACTTGATTTTTCAAAGAACACCTTAAAAACTGTTTTTACGACGTCGGAGTGCAACCAGGGACTGTTTTGGGTTGGATAATTAAAAACCATCTTAAACTTTGAATTGGAAGTTTATCTTCTGGAAAAATGATTTTTAATATGAATATGATAACACATAAAAATTTCATGATTTAATTCAAAGTATAAGTATTTTTAGAAAAATAATCATTTAAGGTTGTTTACATAAAGGAAAATGTTTAACTTCATAAGTTTCACTAAAGTTTCACCTATGCCGTGTGATTTTGAATACAAACCAAGGTATTTTCAGTTCATAGTCTTAAAGAGGAACTCGATCCAAGGAGATGGCAAGTTGAATCAACGAAAACGGATTTGTAACGAAGAAACTATGACCGAAACAAAATTGGTTATCCAAGACTTGTTTAACTTCGGGATTAATTGGGAAAAATTAAATAAAATCACATCTTTCTAAGATAACATGATATTTTATATATATGTACTTATAATTCAATTTTATATGGTTCAGGATCACCCGTAAACAATACGAGAAGATTAATCATAAGATCTCATGTTTGTACGCAACACGTCATTTGACAACACCGGTACTTTATGTACGCAACACGTCATTTGACAACACCGGTACCGTGGGTCAAGATTAATCTCGACCAATACATATACGATGGGGTTTTATTTATTTCGTTGGGGGTTTTATTTATTTCATTGCGGGTATATTAAACATCTACAAATGAACCATTAAAATTGAATTACTAACAACGAAATGCTAACTACGGACTAAGGAATTATTCAAAGTATTAAAAGTATAACAAGTATATATATGAGACGTTTGTTTAAAAAGAAAAGGTATTGATATATTATATATGGATAGGTTCGTGATATCAACCGGAAGACCAAGTCAAAAATATATATATCTTCAAGACGAACGTGAGTATATAGTCCCACTTTTAAACTCTAAATATTTCGGGATGAGAATACATGTATTTTATGTTTTACGTTATGGACACAAGTAACTGAAAAATATATTTTACGTTGAGTTGTACCACTAGCATACTTCCCTGTAGCTTGGTAACTAATATTTACAGCGGTATTGTAAACGCGAATCCTGTTGATAGATCTATCGGGCCTGACAACCCCAACCGGACTGGACGACCAGTATTCAACGGTTGCACAGTACTTCGTTTTGTGACTGCACTTGGTACGGTGTAGTAAGATTTCATATTAAAGGGAATATGCGACGTGATTAAATGTTAAGTATGGTTACCAAGTGCTCAACCACTTAGAATATTTTTATTAAACTGTTTATATACGAAATCTTGTGGTCTATATATATATATTGCTGCCGGCACTAAACCTATATCTCACCAACTTTATGTTGACCTTTTAAAACATGTCTATTCTCAGGTGATTACTAAAGCTTCCGCTGCATAATGTTGAATTTGAGCAGGATCTTGCGTACGCATATTTGTGTCAAAAATAAAACTGCATACCCGAGGATCTGTGTTGTAAAATATGCTAGAAACCGTGTTGTTATCATTATATGTAAAGTTTGTAAGTCGAAGATTATCGCTAAACGATAATCATTTTTATGTTGTCCAAAGCTTGTAACAAAAATAAAAATCATGGTTTGTAATGTATAATATATGCAGTTTTTCTTTTAAAAATGTCGCATATAGAGGTCAATACCTCGCAATGAAATCATACGTTATTTAACACGTTCTTATGGTTAAGGACGGGTTATGACACTATAACTCACCAACATTTTTGTTGACGTTTAAAGCATGTTTATTCTCAGGTGAATACTAAGAGCTTCCGCTGTTGCATACTAAAATAAGGACAAGATTTGGAGTCCATGTTTGTATGATATTGTGTAAAAACTGCATTCAAGAAACTGATTTCGATGTAACATATTTGTATTGTAAACCATTATGTAATGGTCGTGTGTACACAGGATATTTTAGATTATCATTATTTGATAATCTACGTAAAGTTTTTTAAACCTTTATTTATGAAATAAAGGTTATGGTTTGTTTTAAAAATGAATGCAGTCTTTGAAAAATGTCTCATATAGAGGTCAAAACCTCGCAACGAAATCAATTAATATGGAACGTTTTTAATCAATAAGAACGGGACATTTCACCACATATCCAAGAAACACTACTTTGCTGACAAAGAAATCACACTTCTCCAGCTTTGCATATAATTGATTCTGCCTTAACAGCTCAAATACTTTCCTCAAATGATCCAAGTGTTCTTCTTTAGTTTTCAAGTACACTAGGATGTCATCAAAGTAAACAACCACAAACTGACCAATAAGTGGCCTGAGCACTTCATTCATAAGCCTCATGAATGTGTTGGGTGCATTAGTTAACCCAAAAGGCATAACCAACCACTCGAATAATCCACCTTTGATCTTGAAAGCTGTCTTCCATTCATCTCCTTCTTTCATTTGAATCTGATGATACCCACTTCTAAGATCAACTTTGGAGAATACACAAGAACCATGCAGCTCATCTAGCATATCATCTAATCTAGGTATGGGATACCTATACTTGATGGTGATGTTGTTAATAGCCCTGCTGTCTACACACATTCTCATAGAACCATCTTTCTTTGGAACCAGCAAAGCTAGAACTGAACAAGGACTCATGCTGGTTCTAACATACCCCTTTGCAACCAGCTCATTAAGTTGCTTTTCTAATTCTTTTGCTTCATGAGGAGAACATCGATAAGCTGCCTTGTTAGGAAGAACAGATCCAGGTACAAGATCAATTTGATGTTCAATACCCCTGATTGGTGGCAAACCAGTAGGTAACTCAATAGGAAACACATCAGCAAATTCAAATAACAATGGCTTTACCGTAGCTGGTATTTTATCATGCTGGTTCAACTCATCACTTTCAACCATCAGCAATAAATAAGCACCAGCACCACCCTTTAACTCAGTATCAACTTCAGCTTGAGTCAAAAACAAAGCTTTATCATTCTTAATAGTAGGATCAGCTCTAGGTATTTCACTAGGCTTTAAAGAAGTGAGGGTGATCTTCTTTCCATTCACATACATTGAATAAGTATTTTGGTGTCCATTATGATAGACATACTTATCAAATAACCAAGGTCTACCAAGCAGCAAATGACAAGCATTCATAGGAATAACATCACAAGTAATCTCATCTTGATAAACAGTACCAATAGAAAATGGAACAGTAACTTGGCGAGTAACCTTTACCTTGCTGCCTTGGTTAAGCCATTGAAGTTTGTATGGATGAGGATGCTTCTTTGTAACCAGCTCAAGTTTTTCCACCATGTGAGTAGATGCTGTGTTTGCACAGCTGCCCCCATCAACAATTAGGCTGCACACTTTGCCTTTGATTATGCATCTTGAATGAAAGATGTTTTCACGCTGGCTCTTATCTTCAATAGTTTCAGCTGAGTGCATTACCCTTAGAATCATTAGAAACTCTCCAATATCAGCAGCAACAAACTCTTCACTATCAGATTCATCATATGCTGGTTCAATTTCAAAACCCCCTTCCAAATCTTCAATCTCCTTTAGTGTAAGAGCACGCTGGTTAGGAAATTGAGCTTGAAAATGCCCAAATTCATGGCACTTGAAGCATTTCCTCCTATCATCTTTAAGACCAGCTACAACCTGCTCTTTGCCTTTAGATACTTTGGATGCTGCCTCGTTATGCCTATGCAACATAGATGATTGACCCTTCATAGGCAGCATAGCTGGCTTGGAATAAGACATAAAATTAATTTTCTTCTTTGCTTGTTTCTCTACTTGAATAGCCAGCTTGCAAGCACTCTCAAAAGTCCATAGAGGCTGCATTTCAACTTGACCAGCAATAGAAGCATTTAAGCCTCCAACGAATCTTGCTATAGTGTGTTCTTCAGCTTCTTTAACATTTGTACGAATCTTGAACTGCTCAAACTCTCTGATGTAATCAACAACATTCATGCTGCCTTGCTTAAGTGTATTCATCTGGATATACAACTCTTGCTTGTAAGCTTGAGGAGCAAACTTCTTTTGCATACACTCTTTTAACTTGGACCAGGTTTTGATTGTTTTCTTCCCTTCATATTGTCTTTCTTTTTTTAGATTATCATGCCACATTGAAGCATACTTCTTTAATCTGATTACAGCAACTTTAAAGGCCTTTTTATCATCATAGCCTTTAACCTTCATAATTCTATACATGGTCTGAACCCATTCAAAGTAATCTTTAGGATTAGAGGACCCTTCAAAATCAGGTGGATCTATCTTGATATCTTTCAAATCATCAGCTTTTTTCCTATGCCTTCTTCTTCTTTGTGAAGAAGTATGAGATCCATCAGTAGATCCATGGCTACCATCCTCAGATTTAGTACTAGAAGACACAATAGTTGTATCTCCATTTTCAGATCTAATTTTATTTCTTCTTTGAACACCATCTTCCAACAAGTTAACCATTCTTTCCATCTGATGTTGTAGAGCTTCAATAGCTCTATCTCTTCTAAGATTATGAGCTTCTTCAAGAGTCATATTCCTTGGAATATCAGCCATTTCAAATATCAGATCTGAAATAGACCTTCAGCAACAAATAGAAACCCAGATCTGAAATAAAGCTTAACAATTCTAAAACAGAGTATGAACTGAAACAACACAAAAAAAAAATGATAAGAAAG